>NC_090174.1:1600830-1685830 GCF_024679245.1 Pseudorasbora parva
TCATGAGCAACAGGGTTTTTGTGCACGTTGTCTAAGCATTTGACAAAACTGTCGTCATTCTTCTTTATTTCAATCATCATACTACTTCTTTCTTCCTCATATCTCTTACCTTATCTTTCTACTTTGCTTTCTTCACCATTTGGATGCTTACCTAATATTCTGAGTGTACTATTTAGATTGAAATGTCCCAACAATATTCTATTATAGACAACCTTTTCTTTCCTTGTATTACCAATATGTCTTATTTTTTGACTTACTTTGTTAATTATATGATAGAGAAATCTTCCCTTTTCATTGTTGTCCCACTTTATTTGCTAATCCAGGAAGTGCGTTGGCTGAACCACATGTGTGGCTGTTAATGCTTAATATATTTCACCTGGAGCGCCTTTAACGCACGTCTATTTAGCTTCAAATGCTCGATTTCTACGCGCGTCCGCAGCTAATTAGACGCGCGTAGAAATCGAGCATTTGAAGCTAAATAGATTGAATGGACTCAAAATGTTCACGCGTCAAACTAGACGTGGTTGACGCGATTTTGACACTCAATTCGCGTTTGGTGTGAACGTAGCATTAAGACATCAATGTGTCGTCATGAGCCACAGGGCTCTTTGTGCATGTTGCCTAAGCATGTTTTTTTTGCTATTATATAATTGTTACCAATTCACATCGTTATATGACCTACACACAGCAACGATGTGCTTCATTTGTGTTCTGCTGAAGAAACAAAAATACCTACATGTTGGACGCACTGGGGGTCAGCAGATAAACATCACATTTTCATTTTTGGGTGAACTAACCCTTCAATACCATCCCATTGTTAACCCGTGGGGTTTAATATGGAGTCTGCACACCCTCTCTAACAGCTCCAGCTCTTCTGGGAAGGCTTTCCTCCAGGTTTAGGAGTGTGTTTATGGGGATTTTTGCCCATTCTTCTAGAAGCTCATTTGTGAGGTCAGGCACTGATGTTGGACGAGAAGGCCTGGCTCTCAGTCTCCGCTCTAATTCATCCCAAAGCTGTTCTATCGGGTTGAGCTCAGGACTCTGTGCAGGCCAGTCAAGTTCCTCCACACCAAACTCCTCATCCATGTCTTTATGGAGCGACACTTTGTGCACTGGAGCGCAGTCATGCTGGGACAGGAAGGGGCCGTCCACAAACTGATCCCACAAAGTTGGGAGCATAAAACTGTCCAAAATGTCTTGGTGAAGCATTAAGAGTTCCTTTCACTGGGACTAAGGGGCCAACCCCTAAAAAAACAACTCCACCCCATAATCCCCCCTCCACCAAACATTACACTTGGCAAAATGCAGTCAGGCAAGTCCCGTTCTCCTGGCGACCGCCAAACCCAGACTCGTCCATGGGATTGTCAGACTGAAGCGTGATTGGTCGCTCAGAGAACACGTCTCACTGCTCTAGAGTCCAGTGGCGGCTGCTTTACTCCACTGCATCCCACGCTTTGCATTGCTCTTGGTGATGTAAGGCTTGGATGAGCTTGGATTATTAAAATATGAAAATATTCAAATTCTGCTGCAGTGTATGCCGTATATTATTATTATTATTATTATTATTATTATTATTATTATTATTATTATTATTATAGAACTGTTACTTTTGCAGGAAGCTGGAAAAACGTGTTTCCCTCTCTGAAAGACTTTAATAATCATATCAGTGAGATTTATTAATCTAATCGCCCCCGGTGGGCCGCTGTAGCAAATCATCACAATAATTATCGCAGTCATGGCCTTCCAAACACTCTGCACAAACTCCATAAATCCTCACGCATCCAAACCGGCTCAGAGTCTGCACTTGAACGGTAAATTAGACGGAGAGCGTGAAAGTCCTTGATCGCATCATTTAGTTCATTACCACAGTCTTCAGCGTTACTTATACCTCAGATCTCCAATCTCAGAAGTACAGTGAGTTTGAGACGCACACACACACACACACACACACACACACACACACACACACACACACACACACACACACACACACACACACACACACACACACACACAAACACACAGACACACACACACACACACGTCGTGTTTCCATGTTTTATGGGGACTTTCCATAGGCGTAATGGATTTCATACTGGACAAACTGTACATCCTATCCCCCTACACTGCCCCTAAACCTACCCATCACACACACACACACACACACACACACACACACACACACACACACACACACACACACACACACACACACACACACACACACACACACACACACACACACACACACACACACTGCCCCTAAACCTACCCATCACACACACACACACACACACACACACACACACACACACACACACACACACACACACACACACACACACACACACACACACACACACACACACACACACACACACACACACACACACACACACACACACACACACTGCCCCTAAACCTACCCATCACAGGAAACATTCTGCATTTTTACTTTCTCAAAAAAACTCCTCCTGTGTGATTTATAAGATGTTTTCCTCATGGGGACCTAATAATGTCCCCACAAGGACAAGGACAAGGATTGCCATCTTTGTGGGGACATTTTGTCCCCATAACGTAGGGATTACCAGGCCACACACACACACACACAACCACACACACACACAGTTGTTAAACAAAAGCAGACTAAAAAGCAAATCATGTTTGCAGTGTTGACTATACAGGGAGTGATCAGGATTAGTTGCGTTCAGTGTAGATTGGGTGACTTTTAAGGTTCTTTGTTTGTTCGCTGATTGTGCATGAGATCAGCGATTCCTAAAAGAGGGCAAACCACGTTCTCCAAGTTTCTTGGCTCGGTTTTGCTCGCCACTGGCAGTGAGATTGTTGAGAGCGCTACAAATCACACCTCGTGTTTCAGAGCGGCCCGCGCTATTGCTTTTGCCCCCAATTCGGCTTACGATTGATGGGATTCCGCGACAAACATGCTACGGAGAAAGTGACCTGAAATAAAGCAGGAGAGGAATGGCTTCGGGGAAGTCGGCGCGCCGGCGCACAGCGATGAGTGAATTGTTTTCGGTTGATTCAGCGCATTCGAGGAGGGGGGGGAAGAAAGAAGATGAGAGAAAATAGACGACAGGGAGGGAGGGAGGGAGGGAGGGAGGGAGGGAGGGAGGGAGGGAGGCATGGTGATCAGAGTCTCTGCCGAACCATTTTTCACAGCAGACAAAAACATTTGCCTGGATATCAATTTGGAGCTGTGAAGCAGTCTTCCCCTCCTGCCCCGCCATCCATCATCTTTCCTCCCCGCCGCCACACCACCTCCTACACGTCCTCACCTCCGGCCCTTCTGAGGGACGGTCTGCTCACATTAGGCTGTCGTCCGAGACTCCGCCCTATGCCGAGCCCTTATTGGCACCTTCACCAGAAGCCCATCAGTCATCGGCAGGCCGTCATCCATCACGCACATCGATCAATAGCTGGCCCGGCATTCATCAGGCAGAAGTGATTGCGTAGTGAAGCGGCTGCCTGCGAGAACGGAGGACTGCGATTTCTGAATCTAGGTGCATTTACAGGTGTGTGTGTTTTTGAATGTCAGGATGAGCCTCTTACAGTTTTTCTCAGACGCTAACAAGCGTTTGTCCAATCAGAGACAGAGAAAGAGAGAGGGAGAGAGAGAAAAAAAATATCAAAGATGTATGCAAGTCAAAATTGTACGAATCGATAGTGTAGTGGAGACTGGGTATGGTTGTAACACTTTTTTTCTTCTCTTTTTTTTTAGCTACACGTCTGAAACTTTTAGGCAAAGTACCCACACTTGTCTTCTACAATGGGCAATAATTTACATTTCTCCAACTATATCACAGACCTTTTGAGATGATGACAAATACAAGGTGGTCCTTTGTTACAACCTACCCCACTACTGGGGTAAGTGAACAGGTAGAAAAAAAAAGCACAAAAACACAAAATGGTCACTGCAGTGTTATGCCACAAAAACAGTTTTATTTTAAATCAATAGCTGCAAATTAACATATTTACCCCCATTCCACAGGACGAACAAATGAAGTGCATTCTTTATCAGTCACAATAGTGACAAAAAGAAACAAAACAGTCACAATGGTGACAAATGAAATTAGTCAGGCCTGGAGTGCATGCATGGGCCCAAAAGCTACATAACACACACCTGACCCACACTTATATGGGTCTTACATTTCTAAATGGTTCCATGCAGATGACACAGAAAGAAGGAGTTGTCATTCTTCACCTTTTTCCCGGCAGTTTTTTTCTCACCCAAGTTCTAGGCATTCTGTAGTATTATTAAAATCACACAAATGTTCTTATGTGTATGTATGGGGATGGTTGTAACTTTCCAAACACGTGTTACAGCCTACCCCAACACTGTCACCAACAGTTTAGCTAGCTGTATTAGCATGGTGCTTTGAAATTAGCAGGAGGTTGATACACCATTCTTTACTAGAGAAACTAAAGTTTGACCTGATATAACTCATACAACATTATCTACAACAGTAGAAGTACTAATATATATAAATATTTTTTTTTTACTTTCGTACAGAATGTGATTTTTAGCTATAGCTTCAGGAATGATGGCAACACAGACAGCAAAACCCCCATGTGGGATCATAAAGGAAGTCTGAAAAAAACTGAAACGTCTATCTTATCCCTGATTCATGGAAATGGTACACTGTAAAAAAAGAAGTGTTGGTTTAACTTAAAAAGTAAGTAACCTGGTTGCCTTACAATTTTGAGTTTATTGAAATTAAAAATTTGAGTTGATACAATGAAAGAAATTTGTTTAATAAATCGAAACTCGAAATATTATTGTATCTGAACCACATAAAAATTGTGATAAATCATGAAAATAGCACAATTTGGCTGCGTCATCACAAATAAAACACACAATTACCCAATATGCTTACAAAATCTTTTAACAATACTTTAATAAAGGTTGTCGAATCTCAAAAAAATGTTCATTGTATTAACTCAAAATTTTTATTTCAATGAACTCAAAATTAAGGCTACCAGATAACTTTTCTAAATAATTTTTTACAGTGTAGTGTATCGGTCTCCCCTATATATTCAACAATGAAATTAAGTAAGACATAGCAATACATAAATCAAGTAATTCATCTAATTAAATTCAACATAATTCAAAAACGTTAAATAATTCACGATGTAACATATTACTAGAAAGAACTAAATTATATTACAAAATCTAGCTCTACGTTTAAGCCTGGATATGTAGTTGCTTTCAGTGTATAGATCCAGAAAGACTCTCTTTTTTAAAGCCTGTTAACTCCATCTCCTCCTCTTATTGATTTGGGAATATGCTCAATGCCAATTATTCTCAGTGTACTTGGGCGACCATGATTTGTCTCTCTATAATGTATAGCCATAGGGTACAGAGGGTTACAGACTCGAATAGCATTTTTATTTTATTAGGTTTATTTGTTTCTAGATATATTATTTTTAAAATATTTCCACTAATTTTATTTTCCCGTGACTTGCACACAATAATATCTTGCCGCCCGCACCCGCATTCACCCATCAAATATTGTCCCGCGCCGCACTCGGTTGTGTTGGGTCCTGCAGGTCTCTACTGCGATGTCTGAATCTGTAGGTGTGTTTACAGGTGTGTGTGTGTGTCAGGATGAGCATCTCAATAAATGCTTTATCTTGAACACTCCATGGAGCTCAAGTGGTTAAAGCTCATCTGTATGCATACGCTTCAAATTAAGCAGATGCGTGCATTTAAAAAGGACCAGATATATTGAAAACCTCAACTAAAAATATTCAAAACCCATTTACCGAATGACAAATGACAATTTTTAATGGTTTTGACATAAAAAAAGCCGATTAAAAAGGGATGATATGAAAATGCATGCATGGATGCTCACTCCAAGAGAGAATAACTGGACACCACTCTTCTTTAGTACACACTATAAACTGGGACACACTCATTATACACACAAAAAACTACATGTCTTGTCACATTTCCTTTAAAGTATAAAATAGTCTTGAAAGTATATATAAAAAAACACTTGCAGGCAATATAATATAAATACAATAAAGGGCTACTTTACTCGACTAAAACATTGCGTAGTACTTACGTTTTAATAATCTTTATCAATAATTAATAATTAATCAATAAGAAATGCACTTATTTTGATGTGTTGGACATACTAAAGCTGATGTGAAGTGCTTACAATTTTAATTGTACTTATATTACATTTAAAGTTAATATATTTTAAAAGTGCTAAATTGAACATTATTAGAAATGTGTAGTTGTTGTTAACATATTGTAATATGTTTAAATATTTCAATAGGCACGATATAAAAGTTTCAGTATAGGAATAATATTAATGTATATTTATGCTGGTCAGTATTTTAACCATATTTCAAAGACAAGTAATTATGAAATTACATATTTTAAAAAAATTAAGCATTTTCATCTATCTGCAACTAACATGCAGTTTAGTGTCTGAAAATGTTACATGCAGTTTGCACTTAAATATTCTTTTAAAGGACATTATGTACTTTATTTTGTGTACCCTAATGCTAGTCAGCTTAATGTTTAAAGCCCCTATGAAATCAAAATGTTTTTTGTTGCTTTTACAATCAGACAGTGCACTATATAGAAGATAGGGAACGATCAGACAGTGCTCTATATAGGGGATAGGGAACGATCAGACAGTGCTCTATATAGGGGATAGGGAACGATCAGACAGTGCTCTATATAGGGGATAGGGAACAATCAGACAGTGCACTATATAGGGGATAGGGAACGATCAGACAGTGCTCTATATAGGCAATGGGGAACGATCAGACAGTGCACTATATAGGGGATAGGGAACGATCAGACAGTGCATTATATAGGGGATAGGGAACGATCAGACAGTGCACTATATAGGGGATAGGGAACGATCAGACAGTGCTCTATATAGGGGATAGGGAACGATCCGACAGTGCTCTATATAGGGGATAGGGAACGATCATACAGTGCTCTATATAGGGGATAGGGAACGATCAGACAGTGCTCTATATAGGGGATAGGGAACGATCAGACAGTGCACTATATAGGGGATAGGGAACGATCAGACAATGCATTATATAGTGGATAGGGAATGATCAGACAGTGCATTATATAGGGGATAGGGAACGATCAGACAGTGCATTATATAGGGGATAGGGAACGATCAGACAGTGCTCTATATAGGGGATAGGGAACGATCAGACAGTGCACTATATAGGGGATAGGGAACGATCAGACAGTGCATTATATAGGGGATAGGGAACGATCAGACAGTGCACTATATAGGGGATAGGGAACGATCAGACAGTGCATTATATAGGGGATAGGGAACGATCAGACAGTGCATTATATAGGGGATAGGGAACGATCAGACAGTGCATTATATAGGGGATAGGGAACGATCAGACAGTGCACTATATAGGGGATAGGGAACGATCAGACAGTGCTCTATATAGGGGATGGGGAACGATCAGACAGTGCACTATATAGGGGATAGGGAACGATCAGACAGTGCATTATATAGGGGATAGGGAACGATCAGACAGTGCACTATATAGGGGATAGGGAACGATCAGACAGTGCTCTATATAGGGGATAGGGAACGATCCGACAGTGCTCTATATAGGGGATAGGGAACAATCAGACAGTGCTCTATATAGGGGATAGGGAATGATCAGACAGTGCACTATATAGGGGATAGGGAACGATCAGACAGTGCTCTATATAGGAGATAGGGAACGTTCAGACAGTGCTCTATATAGGGGATAGGGAACGATCAGACAGTGCTCTATATAGGGGATAGGGAACGATCAGACAGTGCACTATATAGGGGATAGGGAACGATCAGACAGTGCATTATATAGGGGATAGGGAACGATCAGACAGTGCATTATATAGGGGATAGGGAACGATCAGACAGTGCTCTATATAGGGGATAGGGAACGATCAGACAGTGCACTATATAGGGGATAGGGAACGATCAGACAGTGCATTATATAGGGGATAGGGAACGATCAGACAGTGCTATAGGGGATAGGGAACGATCAGACAGTGCATTATATAGGGGATAGGGAACGATCAGACAGTGCATTATATAGGGGATAGGGAACGATCAGACAGTGCATTATATAGGGGATAGGGAACGATCAGACAGTGCACTATATAGGGGATAGGGAACGATCAGACAGTGCACTATATAGTGGATAGGGAACGATCAGACAGTACACTATATAGGGGATAGGGAACGATCAGACAGTGCATTATATAGGGGATAGGGAACGATCAGACAGTACTCTATATAGGGGATAGGGAACGATCAGACAGTGCTCTATATAGGGGATAGGGAACGATCAGACAGTGCATTATATAGGGGATAGAGAACGATCAGACAGTGCACTATATAGGGGATAGGGAACGATCAGACAGTGCACTATATAGGGGATAGGGAACGATCAGACAGTGCTCTATATAGGGGATAGGGAACGATCAGACAGTGCACCATAAAGGGGATGGGGAACGATCAGACAGTGCTCTATATAGGGGATAGGGAACGATCAGACAGTGCACTGTATAGGGGATAGGGAACGATCAGACAGTCCTCTATATAGGGGATAGGGAACGATCAGACAGTGCACTATATAGGGGATAGGGAACGATCAGACAGTGCACTATGTAGGGGATAGGGAACGATCAGACAGTGCTCTATATAGGGGATAGGGAACGATCAGACAGTGCACTATATAAGGGATAGGGAACAATCAGACAGTGCTCTATATAGGGGATAGGGAACAATCAGAAAGTGCACTATATAGGTGATAGGGAACGATCAGACAGTGCACTATATAGGTGATAGGGAACGATCAGACAGTGCTCTATATAGGGGATAGGGAACGATCAGACAGTGCTCTATATAGGGGATGGGGAACGATCAGACAGTGCACTATATAGGGGATAGGGAACGATCAGACAGTGCTCTATATAGAGGATAGGGAACGATCAGACAGTGCTCTATATAGGGGATAGGGAACGATCAGACAGTGCTCTATATAGGGGATAGGGAACGATCAGACAGTGCACTATATAGGGGATAGGGAACGATCAGACAGTGCTCTATATAGGGGATAGGGAACGATCAGACAGTGCACTATATAGGGGATAGGGAACGATCAGACAGTGCTCTATATAGGGGATAGGGAACGATCAGACAGTGCTCTATATAGGGGATAGGGAACGATCAGACAGTGCTCTATATAGGGGATAGGGAACGATCAGACAGTGCTCTATATAGGGGATAGGGAACGATCAGACAGTGCTCTATATAGGGGATAGGGAACGATCAGACAGTGCACTATATAGGGGATAGGGAACTATCAGACAGTGCTCTATATAGGGGATAGGGAACGATCAGACAGTGCTCTATATAGGGGATAGGGAACGATCAGACAGTGCTCTATATAGGGGATAGGGAACGATCAGACAGTGCTCTATATAGGGGATAGGGAACGATCAGACAGTGCTCTATATAGGGGATAGGGAACGATCAGACAGCACAGAGCGGATCATGTGATTGAGTCGCCGCAGACCAAAAAACTTACCGGACCTGTTTGAATTCTGCACAGAATTCTGTATTTAAAGCAATATATGGAGAAGAATAGAGGAGAAACGGTTAGAGATTAGAAGAAAACTCTTCCTGGGGGCGGGGTTTTTGTAAATGTTAGGGTTTGTGATGTCACTAACCCATGAAGAAGCTTGTTGTAGTCCTTAAAAAGCGATTTCCTTTTGCTTTTAACCGAGCGTCATAATTTCACAGATGTTTATGCTCAAACAACGACATTACACACTAGCTACAGTTAAAAAAAGTGGAATCAACCACCCCTTTCAGGTTCTCATCCCATCAAAATCTCATGCCAGCCTAGACAGCGAATATCAGAAGAAACAGTGAATTATGTCCTGCTGCTGCCGCTCACCCAGAGGTGATGCAATCGGATGCACTCCAGGCTGAAGAACAGAAGCCCTGAGCCAGCCGCTCCTGAAACTTATGAGCTGTCAGGAAAAATGTGCAGCCCTGCCGGTAAGGGGGACGGGACGAGATGAGTGACAGAGGAAATCAGCACAGCCTTCATTCAGAGTCCTGTCACCTGCTAATCTGATCGGATGTTAGCTTATATGTTCCTGACTGTCTCTCCTTTTGTTCTGATGTGTGACGCTTTAGAAGATGCTTTTATAAAAGTAAAAAAATACAGTCTACAATTACCAGAGTTCTTATATGTCCTGTGTGCAGATATAAACACTGCTGAATACTCACATATGACTGACAGGCCTGTAGTTAAAGTCTGATACAGGAAGTCGATTGACAGTCTGAAGGTCTGGTTTGGTGCTACAAAGCTCTAGGAGATCATTTTAGTCTCAGATGAAGAAGAAGAAGCTTAAATAGTGGATCAGTTGATCACAATAATCCGCCCCTCTAATCATAATCTGTGTGAAAATGAAAAGTCGAATAAAAGTTCTGCTGGAAACTGCAGAGAATCATATGTATGTATACAGTAGGTGCGTTTTGGGATTTTTTGCACACATTTCCAAAGAGCCTATTTTGCATTTGAAGATATTTAAACGACACACAGACTTTGGATGCAAATGCAAAAACGCTCTTTATTAATAATAAGGCAGAAGTCAAGATGATGAACACAGGGTCAGACGGTCACGGACGCAGGACAGCGTGCTGAAGGTGCTCCAAAATCCTGTGAGTGATCCAGTGCTCGAATCCCGGTGCTGAGTGAAACAACCAGACGACAGTACACGACGAATAACGAGCGACTCCAGGGACCAGAAACAACGAGGGAACATCATTTAAATGTGTCGTATCTATTAAAGACCTGAACCATTTTTTGGAGCGTATAGTGTAATATCTGTGAATAACCGCAACACCAACAGCTGGCAATGAGTTTTTCCTTGAGCATTTTTTTACCCACATGCTTTCATCTTCGAATGCCTGTCATGTGTGTGTATTTGTGTGTGTTCACCTTTGTCTCAGAGCCATATTTGACAGTATTTGCACCCGGATGAAAGTGTAACTGCACACAGCAAACCTGTAACATTACACACTATTGGAGCGGAGCGCGTTACTGCATCCCCAAAACCATTCTGTTCCTATTACTCATTCATTTTTCTAGCTGTGTCGCGGTGATATCGCAGATGTAATCGACTGTGGGTCGAGTCTGTGGCGCGCGTTTAACCTGGCGGGTGGACACGCTGAGGGCAAAGGTCAGCTGAGAGTCTCCACGGCCACACCTGGGCAGGTGAGCCGCAGGTCGCGGCGGGGTCAGGTGTCACTCTCCCGTTTCACCGCCGCTCCATCTGCCCGTGGCCTGGATAATTCAAGAGCAGCAAAACACGCTTTGTCACTACCTGACTAGGACAAAACTACCCTGCTAGTTAAACTACCACTAAGATAACAGAAGGTGTTGCTTTGCGAATAACCCTGACGTTTTTAAATCAAAACCAAAAATGTATAAAAAATAATGCACATACATATTTTTGTGCACGAGAATACATATTTAACAGCATCAGCATCTGTGTGGGGTTTAACAACAGCTTGAGGATTTCTCTTTGTTTTTGGATGTGTGTGTGTGTGTGTGTGTGTGTGTATAATGCCATGGGTATGACACAGGTATTACAGGAGAGGGTGAAATATGAGGACATTACCCATGGCCCCACTTTACAAAAGGCTTATAAATCACACAGGAGGAGTTTTTATGAGAAAGTAAAAATGCAGAATGTTTCCTGTGATGGGTAGGTTTAGGGGCAGTGTGTGTGTGTGTGTGATGGGTAGGTTTAGGGGCAGTGTGTGTGTGTGTGTGATGGGTAGGTTTAGGGGCAGTGTGTGTGTGTGTGTGATGGGTAGGTTTAGGGGCAGTGTGTGTGTGTGTGTGATGGGTAGGTTTAGGGGCAGTGTGTGTGTGTGTGTGTGTGTGTGTGTGTGATGGGTAGGTTTAGGGGCAGTGTGTGTGTGTGTGTGTGTGTGTGTGTGTGTGTGTGTGTGATGGGTAGGTTTAGGGGCAGTGTGTGTGTGTGTGTGTGTGATGGGTAGGTTTAGGGGCAGTGTGTGTGTGTGTGTGTGTGTGTGTGTGTGTGTGTGTGTGTGTGTGTGTGTGTGTGTGTGTGTGTGTGTGTGTGTGTGTGTGTGTGTGTGTGTGTGTGTGTGTGTGTGTGTGTGTGTGTAGGTTTAGGGGCAGTGTATGTGTGTGTGTGTGTCTGTGTGTGTGTGTGTGTGTGTGTGTGTGTGTGTAGAATATACGGTTTGTACAGTATAAAAAGCATTACGTGTGTTTTCCTCTTTTACACCTCACAGCCTCCTTCTAAACAATGATGAATATTTGATCCCACAGCTGTCCATCTTCCCAGGCTCTCGCACAAACGCCTGGGCTTTTCCACACGATGCGTTCGGGCTCGGTGTAAGAGGAGCTCGTGGCGAGATAATGGTGCGTCGCTGTTAATAATGTACGAATGAATGAAACCTCAAACCACCAAAACCCAGAGACACTCAAGCTGAAACCTGAGAGCAAACTGCTAAAAAGAGCTGTAGTACAAATATCAAGTAGTCCTTACAGACACATATCCATCTGCTTCATATAAATAAGCTTCATGAACACATCAGAACACAGACTAGATTTTTTTTCAGACTAGATGTGCATTATCACTTATTTTCTGGTCAAGCAGATGAAAACTGGACCACACTTTGAAGTCAGCATGAAAGGGAAGTTGTACTTATCTCCATTGTGTCGTATATTGAGCGAATCGCTTCGCAAACAAGAACAAATGTAGGGGCGGGGCTTGATTGAGTCCGTGGGGAATTGATTGGATGGTGCAGGTTTGCTATACTCAGAAAAAAGGCTTCATTGGGGTTCTATATAAAACCATAGGGTTCTTTACTACTTCTTTTATGCCAAAAAGGTTCTATAATGACAAGAAAGAACCCTTTTCGTCACAAAGGTTCTTCATGCTGCGTTCACACCGCACGCGAATGACGTGATTCGCGCGAGTGATTTACATGTTAAGTCAATGCAGAGGCGCGAAAAGGCATTGTGCGACGCGATTCGCGCGAGTGAGGCTGCAAGGATCACGCGACTTGAGCGTTTTGAATCATGCAAATCGTGCGAAACACGCAAACCGCTCAAGTTGAAAAATCTGAACTTTGGCGGATATTCGCGCCGCGTTAACCAATGAGGAGCCTGCTTACTGCTGTCACGTGGTGAAGTGACGCATGGGAAACCCATAGGGGAACCCCGAGGCCAGAGTAATTTAAAAATGCTATTGTTATTGTGTCACAAAATGTAGTTTTAATAGTTTTTCAGGCGAGAATGTAGTTGTTTAAAGCTCAAATACGTGGTTTATTTATTAAGAGAGCTCCTATTTGAAAATTTGATCTGGTGTTTTCGGAGGTGTGAGACCCAGGCGATCAGCGGTGCTCAGCGCTCATCAACCCCGGTGAGAGCAGCCTTAACTCGGCTAGTCCTTCTGCCGCTGCCGCTGCCTGGCAGAAGCCCCTCCCATGACGCGCGAATGAAGCGAATGGATTAAAAATGTTCACGCGTTCAACTTTGTGCGAATAGTGCAATTTTTTTCCCGGTGTGAACGCAGCATTAGGCTATTATTCATTTATATATTATATTACTCTGTAACATTTTGTAGTTGAAATTCAATTATTGTTTATTAAACAGTTAATATCACATTTTAATCATGCTGATTTTTGGAGGAGAAAAACTAAAAAGGCACTCTTCGTGTGATATTGATTAACTACATAAAATGAGATAAATATATACATTTTCTAACCACCATATCCTGAATTTTGTGATTGCTGAATAATGCAGTGAAATGTTTGTCAATAATATGAAATATTTAATCCGGAAAGGACAAAACTAATGATAATGAATGAATGAACCCCTAAAAGGTTCTACATAAGGGCGTTTTCACACCTGAAAGTCCGCACCAAAGTTCGTGTTTTGACGTATTGTATGCGTTTGGTTTGCTTTCACATTGCAGCTATGCGAGCGCACTAAAGAACTTTACACTCGCACTGGCGTCCTGTCGTCATCATCGCTGTGGGCTGCATCTGAACATTGATTGGTTTGTTAGCGGACGTGCATCTGACGTCAGTGTGTTGTCAATTCAGCGTAACTTTAACAAGAATGAATGAACCGACGCATATCGTTGCCAATACTGTTAATATTATGGCATTACTCTCTGCAGCACCAACTATACTCGAGGCAAATCCACCAAATGAACGTCCTCGCTGTGCAAACATTTTATCGGCGCCGACAGGAAAGGAGGAGAAGACTAGGCTTTTTAGCCAAACATTGTATTTTGTTTTATAGTTATGTTTAAATATTATAATGTTATTTTTAAATTTCATCTAGGCTATACTGACTATGAAACGCGCACATGTGTGTTATATATGTCAAAGACATCGGGTCAGAGATGATTTTACCACTTCATTAAGTTTTGCTTTGTAGAAAGCTTTATATAAATTGTATCTTAATTTTAATAAATGTTTCATCATTTGCCTGAATTTAATAAATAAGCTTTAATAAATAATACAGCAGACAAACCGTGACGGAGCGATCATTTGGGTTGCACATGAACCGGAGCGATCTCATAAATAAACCGAAACTCAGCATACGGCTTCTTGTCTCACAGACATGAGAAATATTATATATATAAACTCAAAGCACGCAGTTCACGTGAGCTACACAAGCGGTTGTGTTTAAAATGCTGCGCTCCATCACTGTGCTGTGAGTTTAATCTGTGTTTTTTCACTAATCCTACACCAGATCGTCCTGTAAATGCTCTGAAAGTCCGAACTACAGAAAATGCTTTCACACAAGAAACGAACCGAACCTTTGTTCAGTTTGGTCCGGACCGAGACTACCTCTTTTCGTCGGACCAAATTTCGTCTGTTTGGTCCGGACCGTGGTCAGAGGGAGGTTTCACACCTGTAATTTTGGTTCGTACCAAACTGAAAAGTCAGAAAATCCGGACCAAACAAAGCAGGTGTGAAAGCACCCTAAGAGTGTTTTGGTGGATCTCATGTGAGTGACAGGTGGCCCCGCCCTCGCCATCAGAGAAGAGATGAAGTTATTCTGACTCAAGATTATTAACACAATAATGATGTGCACCGATAAATCCTTTACAATAAACACGTCGATATTTCATACAAGCATAAGTAGGCCTACCGGTTTTGATTTCATGGTGACTTTAATGCTCCGTTCTGGAGGTTTGATCACAGTAATAAAGCGTTTTCTCCTGGATTTCATGAGTTTGTTGTTTTCTGATCAGGATCGGAGATGAGGAATGATGGTGGGATGTCTTTACCTCCTCCACGCTTGACCTTTTAATAGGGGGGCAGTTGTTAAGTGAATTTCGGGAATCCCATAAACACAAATTGCCGTCTGTAATCTCCTGCCAGGGAAGGGAGAAATATTTCAGCGGAAGGTGATCAATCAGACGCGGTTACAGTCTACAGAGAGAGAGAGAGAGAGAGAGAGAGAGAGAGAGAGAGAGAGAGAGAGAGAGAGAGAGAGAGAGAGAGAGAATCACCCATAATGCACTGCAGCGATCTCTAGTGCCGCATGACGACACCGACTCGTAATGTGCCAGAAAGCACAAGGATAAAAATGATGTCATTTAACTATAATACATCTGGTCTGAATGCGGTTTAAAACTGGCACTGTTTGTTATTTTTTACCAAGGAACAATAAACAAACATTAATAAAAGACACGAATATGGCACAATGAGAAATGAGTGCAGCTGTAAATAAATCTGTCTCAGAACCGTTTTATATAATGTTGGTTTGCAACATTATATTTCCCATGAATGTAACAATCAGCTGGTCTTTTTCATAAAATAAACCTCAATGGGGTGATCAGGACCTGGCGAAAAGGCATCCTGTAGCTTTGGTGTTGTATTCTGCCAAGTTCTCTTTCTGTTTCCAGCACCATTTTGTAGCCAGATTGTAGTTTTTCTGTTCACTTCCTGTGTTCAGTACCTCATTTGTTTCCATAGCGACTGATTACTCTCACCTGCTCCTTGTTATCCTGTGTATTTATGCTGCCTTCACGTGCTATCAAAAGTTTCCTACTTCCCACTTCAAAAGTCGTAATTACGAGCTTGTTGTGTTCAGGTACTCATACTTTTGTTCGTCTTGGGAAAATGTTATTTTAACACTATAACCATTTCAGTCATTTTCCGGTCCCAGAAAATCATAGAATCACTGGCAAACACTAGCAGCACAACACGAAAGCATTTCGTTTATGATCACATTCACAATAAAGGCATAATGTAGACAAGATAAGGCTGCTTAAAGACTAAAATGGCAATAGTTTTCTGTCATACAAGATCCTATTGTATAGCTACTTTTACCACACTATCTAGATAGTCAGCTTGCTCACTATTCTGGAATGATGGGCAACTTTGCGATTTCAGATGTGTTTAAAATACACATTGTGCGTCAAATGATTATTAATTTGTGTAAATGTACTTCTTTAACGAAAAGTCAAGACAATGAAATTGCTGTGGGAAAAAACGAATAAAACACCACAGCAGAAATTCGTCTCCCATCCGCCATTCTGAACGGTTATGCCACGCCCATCCCGTGAACTTGGGTATCAAAATTATTCCCGAACTTCCCAGTGGTAAACATGACATCAGAACGCGTTCATTTGCAATTGCATCGGAAACTGGTATTTAAGATAGTTCAGATAACACGTGAAGGCGGCATTATTCCCCAGTGTTTCCTGTGTTCATGTTCCTTTTTTTACTTTCATAAAACGTTTCTATTTGGATCCATCTCTCGCTCATCTCTGCTACAGTCACAATAACCGTTTTTTTTGTTTGTTTTGATTTCCATAGTTATTATTCTGAAAGGTTTTAGAGCTTATTTCCAGGTAAACTAAAACTATTGTTTGATTATTTTTAATACAGTATGTTTTGAGCTTGATGAATGCAGATGCATTTTAATGCTGTTCATTTTATGTTCAATAAGAGGTTATCTTGTATTAGATCATTTGTAACACATTACAGTTTGTTAACATGAACTAACAATGACCAATATGGTAACGCTTTACTTAAAAACAAAACAAGTATTCAAAATGTAAGGTATAATGCATTATATCTTCTCATAAATAGTTGTAACCAAAGTTAAAATGCATTATAATATTAGCAGAAACCGTTGTGTGTCATGTGTTTTAATGCATTTTACTTTCTAAAGGTGTAACAACAGACGAGCATTATAATGCATTATAATAGTGTTGAGCATTAATTAATGCATTCAAATATTTTATAATGCATTATATGTTTAAGTAAAGTAAGGACTTATAAATCTTAGTTAGTGAAACATAATTTACAAATAAAATCAAAAGTTGTTAATATCATCTAATGACCTGTGAACGTGCAAGAAACAACTGTATTTTTATTAACTACTGTAATATTAACAAATATTAATACACACTGTAACATTGCTCATTGGGTTAAACTTCATTTTATAGTGTCTTTGTTACACTTAATTAATTACATATACTTATTTTCAGTGTTGGGGATATGTTTAAATAAAGTGAACATAATTTAAATGTGTCGTATCTATGAAGGGCCTGAACCCTTTTTTTGAGTCAACTAAAGGAAACGCTGATCTCCATAATGGTGACTGTGGTGTGGCAAGCAGCGGGGCGAGGGACGGCGAGAGCGGCCGGTGACGAGTGTTAATGAGTACCAGCTGCGTGACGCACCGGTCTCGTCTCGCGGCCGAGTGACGGGAGCATAAAAGGAGGAGTAAAGGCAGCGAAAGACGAAAGAGGACCAGGCCTGGACTTTATGCTGAGTTTTGTTATGTGTGTGTGGGCAGTCGTCCGTGAGGGGCTGCCCGCGGTTTACTTTCGTTTTGTTTATTTAATAAAAGCTGTTAAACGTTCGCCGGTTCCCGCCTCCTTCCTTCCATCAAAGAAGCCCGTTACATTGGTGCCGAAGCCCTGAAGGAAGGAGGCGGGAACCGGCGAACGTTTAACAACTTTTATTGCCACACCACAGTGACCAAACATTTTTAATAAAACATCAAAATCGAAACATCTGTTAATTCCCAGTAAGAGCTTCTATAGACATCTTTCAGAGAGCGGCTCTCTAGGACTGAACTTAGGAAAACATAATTGTACCCTAAGCTTTAAAGGTACAGTTAACAGACATGGACAAATTACACAACTTCATTACTTGAGTAAAAGTAAAAGTACTGCTGGTCAAATATTACTCCGTTACAAGTGAAAGTTGTAAAAACTGATTTTTACTGAAGTAAAAGTACAGAAGTATTTGTTTTTAAAAGTACTTAAGTATTAAAAGTAAATTTCCTTTTTTTATGTCAACGCATTATTGTATTATAGTTGTATAAATGCACATTATGCCATCATGGTTTAAGCCAGTCAGTGACGCTCCATCTGACACACTAGCAGACGACTAACTTAAACTCATTTAAATACTTGTAGAAAAGTTGCAAAGCTGCTGTCACTTTAAGGCCGAATGCACGGATCCAATACACTGATACACATCTGATATTCTCACACTGTTCACCTAGCCTGACAAGCCAGACCCACATCAAGATGTTTGGTCTGGAAACTCACCATAGACAGGGCTCAATCCACGGGGCGGATAAACGGTTGTCTTACAAACTCCCTCTGCACGCGATAGGATAGCGCTACACCAACCAGAGCAACAACGGTGAAGGGGAGCTCGCTGACAGATTAAACATTCGCCGTATCCGGTCGGCTAAACTCCGACGAACACATCTTCCCTTTTTAAGAATGACTTCAGTGCCGTTCTTTGTTCTTTTCTCAGAGGAAAGCTTAACTCCAAGTCTTCCGGAGCCGCGGGCAAAGCTGATTCGAAAGACCGCCGCCGTTCGCCAGTTTCTGTGTTTACTAGAAGCACGCAAACGCAACTCGGCCGTCGTCATTATGGCCCCGCCCACCGACTCTATACACAATGTGATTGGGCCGTCCAGATTCTGAGGAATACAGCTCAGATAGGTATTGAGAGTGCCTAGACGACACTTGCGGGCAAATTAGATTTGCTGCCGCTAGGGTGCGTCTAGATTTCTAGGCTACTGTTCACCTTCACTGAAGACAGAATCAACTTTGTTCATTGAACTTCACGAGACTCTACAAGAGTGATTCCTGAAAGGCTTTCTGCAAAAACTCAAACACCTTTAAAGAAGAAAAAAATCATCCACTGACTTTCAAAGCTGCGACAGAAACGACTTTCGACTTCGAGGACCTTGATAGAAATGTAGTGGAGTAAAAAGGACGATATTTGTCTTTCAGATGGAGTGAAGGTAAAGTCATAAGTTTACAGAAAAAATAATACTCAAGTAAAGTACAGATACTCAAAAAGTGGACTTTAGTACTCAAGTAAATGTGCTTAGTTACTGTCCAGCTCTGACAATTATATGTTTTATTCCCCAAGGAACCAAATTGTACCTCCACTGTTCCTTTTTTTCTGAGAGTGCAGGCGAAACCGAAGCTCTGAGCCAATGGCGGCCGGGAGCTCTTGATGTAATGGAGGCAGGTCACCGCCTCGCACTCCTTAACCCCTGACTTCTGAGCTCATGGTATTTCTTTCACCGGGATATTGGAGATGTGTTTTGGACAGGTTAAAGGAAGAGTGGTAAGCAAGCTGGGATCCGTTTGTACCCGCTGTAACTTTAATGGGCCCTGATAAAGATGGATCCCATGCCTCCGTGATGGATCGAGTCACTGAGCACCGGCGTTGGAAACTGATGCTTTTATCTTACTTTATTTAGGCCAAGCTGTGGTTCACCACACATTTAGGTTCTGGACATTAACATTAATGAATGACCAGAGCACTTTCTATGAGCACACTGCTGTGCATGTGATACTTCGGCTTTGTTTAGCACTAATTATTCAATGCATTTGCAATATTTTGCATGCATGCACAATGCGTGGCTCTGAATGTGGCTGAAGTGCTGTGTGAATGATGACTGCAGCTTTCAGAAAGACGGTAAATAGGTGATGAATATATTCATTGTTCCGATAAAGGTATTGATATTCGCTATATCCAAATACTGTGAATTAATACCCACATAAATCTGCATTCATTTCAAATGTTTCCAGTGGCTCGATGTCTGTAAATCACCACGAGTGAAATGATTTTCTGGCAGTAACGCAGCCGTCCTGGAGTGAACATAACTCAGCCGAAAGAGTCACGGAGCAGCCGATAGGTTGGGTCAACCGATCGACAGCCACTTGACCCCTGTTGACCTCTGCGGCCAATAAGGCTAATGGTGGAGTAAGGCTAGAGCCGTAGCCGTGACACAGGGGTCTAACGCAGCCGGACTTCAACATGCTCCTCATTAGCACTGACCTCTCTCTTTCTCTCTCTCTTTTTCTCTCCTCACTCCCTCTCTCGAAGTCAAGCTGCAAAATTGGTGTATTAATCAGGACTTGTCTTAAAGTCACCATGAAACCCCCCCTCCCTCGTTGCTATTGAAGAAGCTAAAGATGACAAAAGTGCTTCTGTCGCACAAAGGTAAAAAAAAAACAAAAAAACATTTTACCTTTACATTAAATAATTTAGCAGACACTTTTATCCATAAAGGTGGGTACAGTATCTAATAATTATATTCAAATTACGCAGATATTCAATATTTCCTCAAAGTAAAATTGAAAATAATAATCTTAGTAGTTACTTGAGTATAGAGTTAAAAATTATCCAATCAAATGGGAGGAGTATTAATTTAACCTCTTAACTGTCACTGTCCCGCTAGCGGGACGCTTGGTGCTGTTTTTTGAAGACCTTTTTTCATATCATATATTTTAGTAATTAGTATATGTAGCTATAGGTTTTTTAAATAAGAGATATAGAATAGTAAGTGTTAGTATTAATGGGTCAAGAGTTGCCAAAAAAGATACATCTTCAGCCGTTTCTTGAAAATGACTCAGCAGTCCGGGTTGAGTTAGGCAGGTGAAGGTCAGTAAAAAAGTGATTTTGTACCACAAAGTGCCGTTCACTTGGAGAACTCAAGCTTCTGGAGGACACGCATATCTGAAGTAATGAGTTTAAGTATAGGGGTGAAATGTCCTGTAGGCAAACATCCGTGCCTTGAATTTGATGCGAGTGCAAGTTTATGAGGAGGGTGTGTAACGTGCGCTCTCTTCGGCTTGATAAATGATCACTCTTCTGGATTCTGGATTTACATATTACATAAGTCAATGTATCTATTATGCACAATGTATCTACAATGTATCTATTATTGTCCTGGATCATTGTCTCGTATATTGTCCTAAGCTACTGCACTTTATGTTTTGTGTAATGTTCCATGTTGCACCATGGTCCTGAGGAAACGCCATCTCATTCCAGTGTATACATGTATATAGGGGAATGATAATAAAGACGCACTTGACTTGAGAGAAGAGAAAGGGTCCCAGCACTGAGCCCTGAGGCACTCCAGCAGCTCTAGATGATAGCAGTGATGGAGAAACCATGTTTCTGAAGGACAGATCTAGTGATGAGATGTAGATGAAGAGAAGCAGTCCCAGCACTGAGCCCTGAGGCACTCCAGTAGCTCTAGATGACAGCAGTGATGGAGAAACCATGTTTCTGAAGGACAGATCTAGTGATGAGATGGAGATGGAGAAGAGAAGCGGTCCCAGCACTGAGCCCTGAGGCACTCCAGTAGCTCTAGATGATAGCAGTGATGGAGAAACCATGTTTCTGAAGGACAGATCTAGTGATGACATGTAGATGGAGAAGAGAAGCAGTCCCAGCACTGAGTCCTGAGGCACTCCAGCAGCTCTAGATGATAGCAGTGATGGAGAAACTATGTTTCTGAAGGACAGATCTATAGTGATGAGATGGAGAAGAGAAGCGGTCCCAGCACTGAGCCCTGAGGCACTCCAGGAGCTCTAGATGATAGCAGTGATGGAGGAACCATGTTTCTGAAGGACAGATCTAGTGATGAGATGTAGATGGAGAAGCGGTCCCAGCACTGAGCCCTGAGGCACTCCAGTAGCTCTAGATGATAGCAGTGATGGAGAAACCATGTTTCTGAAGGACAGATCTAGTGATGACATGTAGATGGAGAAGAGAAGTGGTCCCAGCACTGAGCCCCGAGGCACTCCAGGAGCTCTAGATGATAGCAGTGATGGAGAAACCATGTTTCTGAAGGACAGATTCAGTGATGAGATGTAGATGGAGAAGAGAAGTGGTCCCAGCACTGAGCCCCGAGGCACTCCAGGAGCTCTAGATGATAGCAGTGATGGAGAAACCATGTTTCTGAAGGACAGATTCAGTGATGAGATGTAGATGGAGAAGAGAAGTGGTCCCAGCACTGAGCCCCGAGGCACTCCAGGAGCTCTAGATGATAGCAGTGATGGAGAAACCATGTTTCTGAAGGACAGATTCAGTGATGAGATGTAGATGGAGAAGAGAATGGTCCCAGCACTGAGCCCCGAGGCACTCCAGGAGCTCTAGATTAGATCTATTATGATTTCTTTTGTTTTGTTTTTTGTCTTAAGAATGAGGTCGTTTTCCTTGCACCAAGTAGTTAGTATCTGGAACTCCTCTCTGTATGCAAGTTCATTATTGTTGGATATGAGTCCCACTATAATTGTATCATCTGCAAATTTGATGAGAGTATTTGAATTATGGGAGGAGGTACAGTCGTGTGTGAACAGAGAACAGTGCTGGACTGAGAACACAGCCTTGAGGGACCCCAGTGCTAACAATGATGTTATGAGAGCAGTGGTGGTCCAACCTGACGTGCGGTGGTCTATTAGTGAGAACATTTTCAATCCAGTGGCAGAGAAGGGCTCCCAGACCCCGTATTTGCAGTTTGTTGACTAGTTTTATTGGTTTGACGGTATTAAACGCAGAAGAGTAGTCCACAAACAACATCCTGATGTAGCTGTTGGGATTTTCCAAGTGGAGCTGCGTGCCGTGCAATTGAGATAGCATCGTCTGTGGATCTGTTGTTCCTATATGCAAACTGATGGTTGTCATGATCAGAGGGGATACATGATTTAAGGTGAGACAAAACCAGTCTCTCAAAGCATTTCATAATCACCGGCGACCTTTTTGTCTTATTCTTCCTTCCAGATGAAGCACCATGTCATCTTCACGTAACAAATGACAGTGAATCTCACAGAGAACACCAGTTGTTTACCACCAAATTTTGAGTCCCATCATTGCCAATGGTGAAGACGTGCTTCTACACGTCTTCTGAACCAATCCCGCCATCCACAAACCTGTTCCTCACAAAG
Organism: Pseudorasbora parva; assembly: GCF_024679245.1. NCBI lineage: Eukaryota > Metazoa > Chordata > Actinopteri > Cypriniformes > Gobionidae > Pseudorasbora > Pseudorasbora parva. The sequence goes on from NC_090174.1 coordinate 1,624,151, forward strand.
CCAGTAAAATGTTAACATGTTATCTGGTCCATAAAATCAATAATATGCAAATAGTTCTTCTGTAAGTGAATTTCCCTTTCCATTTTGGTTTAGTCTCTGGAACGCTTGGCTTCGTCAGTGTCTTCAGCTTAAAATGAGCCGTCAGTCCCTCAATGAACTTCAGGAACTCAAGACAGGTAAGAGAAGATGCTAACACTGTTTCTCTATGGAACTTCATACATCTAACAACTGGTGGTTTAAGACATTTCATATTCAGTGACACTTATTGCTTAAGCTGTATTGAAACTACACTCTAAAAAAAAACGGTGCTATATAGCACTAAAAGTGGTTCTTTGGCTTGTAATCATAGGGGAAACACTTTAAGTGCTGAAAAGCACCAAATCATGGTGCTTCAGTGGTTCTTCAGTGGTTCTTCAGCAGTTCTTTGGGATGACTGAAGTGTTATATAGCACCGTTACCATATACAGGACCTGTTAAGCCCCTGTATGGTTCTTCAGCGGTTCTTCAGTGGTTCTTTGGGGTGATAAAGGTGCTATATAGCACCACTGCCATACAAAGAACCTTTCAAGCCCCTTTCAAGTTTCTTTACACACCAAATAACTACTTTTGGTGCCGTTTAGCACCATTATTGAGGAAGAAATAAAATGTGATATGGCACCTCTTATGGGTTCTACATAGCCCCATTTGACAAAGGTGCTGTATAGCACATTTGAAGATATGGTGCTATTTGGCACCAAAAGTGGTTCCCCTATGATTACAAGCCAATAGCCACTTTTAGTGCCAAATAGCACCAATTTTTTTAGAGTGTACCAACTAAGGACACTGAATTATTCAACAATGAAACCCTGCAACCTGGTCTCATTGGCAAAATGTACCTGTGGCAACGTTTTTGCAAACCACAAAAGGTGTACCAATACTTATATATCGCGACAGGTTTAAAGTTAAATGTCCTCTGGGTGGCACTAAAAGCGTAGTTTTTCCCCCAGAACTGATGTTCGTGAATCTGGCACATTTTGTCACGTTGGTTTTTTAACGTACACCCAAACTAAACCCTAAACCTACACGATAATAAAAGCAAATGTGACTGACTCGTTTCTCACGGGATTCGTACGCGAGCTTTTCGCATCGCAAGTATAAATCTGTACCAGCTGAGCTATAGAGAAAGCTCAATATGTCAGAAAAACTGAACATTTGGAGCTGGCTCAGTGACGCAAACTCCAAAATGTATTCGATTACAAATCATAGAATATGGTAGAAAAAAAAAAAAAATACTTGCTGTTTTATTGCCTCTATGGTTTATATCTTGGAAACGGCAGTGATATGTTTGTATTGGTACGTATTTTGTGGTTTGCAGTCACAGGTACATTTTGCTAATGAGACTAGGATCATAATGATATTTAAGAGATTCCTGAAACTGAAGAACTTTTGACACCAATGCTGTTTTCCTCTTTATTACTGTCAAGCTGTATTGACTAAAGCACTATAAACATGATTTGACAAATCTCAGTAATTATCATGTTATCATGACATAAAGTGAAAGCTGTTTTAGCATTTTAAAAAAGGACCAGAAAAGCTCAAAGCTTGTGTTTGATTCACTGATCACTGTGTGTGTGTGTGTGTGTGTGTGTGTGTGGGCATGTTTTTGTGACATATCAGGACACAAATGTGTATAATGCCATGGGTATGACACAGGTATTACAGGAGAGGGTGAAATATGAGGACATTACCCATGGCCCCACTTTACAAAAGGCTTATAAATCACACAGGAGGAGTTTTTATGAGAAAGTAAAGATGCAGAATGTTCCCTGTGATGGTTAGGTTTAGGGGCAGTGTAACGCTGCGTTCACACCAAACGCGAATTGAGTGTAAAAATCGCATCTACCGTGTCTAGTTTGACGTGGGGACATTTTGAATCCATTCGCGCCTCTAATTAGCTGTGGACGCGCATAGAAATCGAGCATTTGAAGCGAAATAGACGCGCGTTAAAGGCTCTCCAGGTGAAATATATTAAGCATTAACAGCCACACATGTGGTTCAGCCAACGCACTTCCTGGATTATCTTCACTGCATGTATATTTAAATAAAATATAAAGTTATGAAACTTCACTTCACATCAGTCAAAATGATTTGGTAGGCAATAATATATTAATTGGACCAAAGATTGCCCATTAGATGTACACAAGATGGAGAATATCTCATGTTTAACCTCTACAGAGACATCCGAGCCGGAGGCAAACGCCAGAAGAACTGGCCGAGGAAAGGCTGCTCTCGCCTGGGTTAACGAGCGCTGAGCGCCCGGAGATCGCCTGGAGCTCACAACTACAAAAACGCAAGAGTATTCTTTTTAAATAGGCACTGTCTTTATAGGTAAACCACATATTTTAGCTTAAAACAACTACACTATCAACTGAAAAGCATTAAAACTACATTTAGTGACAAAATAACAGTATTTTTTAATTATATGCAGGGTTTCTCTTCACTTTACCACGTGACAGCAGCAAGCAGCTCCTCATTGGTTGACGCTGCGCGAATTGACGGCATAGTTTAATTTTTTCAACTTGGTTGTAGACATGAATTCGCTTCAAACTAGTGATGGGAAGTTCGGTTCTTTTCCGCGAACCGGTTCTTTCGGACAGTTCGTTTCAATGATCCGGTTAAAAAAACCGGATCACCGGTTCTTTTACGTCTTTACGTAATGACGTCATTTCTATCATCCCGGCGGATGAAAATACATTCAAACACATCCATATAAAGTATTTCTAATCAAAACTTAGTATAGTAATAATTATAATTGACATCATCATCATCTTGGAAACATTTTTTCATTTATGTTTTGCAACAGCACTAAATACAGTTTAGTACAGAACTGAATCGATTGTTACAACATCTACTTCAAGATATTAGTTTTATTTCTAGTTTGAGAGACTGTCACTGTCACTGTCGTGCAAACACTGATGTTTTACACGGATTAAATAAACGTACATTGACAGAATAGGCCTACTTACACAAATCCTCAGTGTTCACCCGTGCTCATGTATTATCAGCATCAGCTGTCCCAGTCCGAGAGAAACAGTTCGGTTACGCCGCTCTCACGCATGCTCAGTATCTCAGCTCACCGGTTCTCAGAATCGAACATGTCCGAAAGATCGAACGTGTCTGATAGAAACGGTTCTCGATTCTGTACCGGTGATCCGTTGCAACCGGTCGATCTGACTCGAGAACCGCTGTATCAGTGTGTGTGTGTGTTGTGTGTGTGTGTGTGTGTGCTGAGCACAGGGTGCTGAGCTGCGAACTGCTGCAAGCTGAATAGTCTATATCAAACCTACTGTTTTGATTACATCTATTTTAAAATCTTTATCGACTTAGAAATTAAATAAGATAAAAGCTGTTCCTGAAAATATCATGCATTATTGATAAAACAAATAAATGTTTAATTTGACCGTTTTACAATCTATTGTTTCCAAAACTTTAAAATAATACAGTGACAGCTTTGTTATAATGTTTCCAAACGTGATTAGTTTTATACACTTAACCTTTATTTCGTTCCTCTGAACAAATAACACGCATGCGCAGCACATCGGCTCATCGGTTCTCAGTATCGAACGTGTCCGATAGAAACGGTTTTGATTCTGTACTGCTGATCCGAGGATCCGACAACCGGTACGTTCGGTTACACGCGCATGCTCAGTATCAGCTGCTCGTGAGTTCATCAGATCTCTCAGCAAAACATGTCTCACTTCAGCTAACGATTGGAGTTACAACATCTACTTCAAGATATTCGTTTTATTTTTTAGTTTGAGAGACTGTCACTGATGGCAGAAAGTTAATATCTACAGTATTTGTGGGATCAGCCCTGATTTGAGACGCGAACCGTTTAGAACGATTCAGTTCGATTTGGTGAACTGGTTCGACCGGTTCACTATAAAGATCCGGTTAAAAAGAACGATTCGTTCGCGAACCGGACATCACTACTTCAAACGCGTGAATGCACAAAAAGCACTACTCGCGCGTAACACGCCTATCGCGCAAGACGCTCAATCCGCTTCAAATTTGCGTTATTTGCGCGAACTGGACGTGCGAATGAGGCGGAATCGCGTCCATCGCGCCGTGCGAAACGCGCCTATCGCGCCGCAGGACCTCCAGATGCGCGTCAACACGCCTTTTCATTGACTTAACATGGAAATCATTCGCTCCAGACGCTCTATTCGCGTTTGGTGTGAACGCACCTTAAGGGGGATAGAAAATACGGTTTGTACAGTATAAAAACCATTACGCCTAGGGAATGTCCACATATGCCACAAAAACAAACGTGTGTGTGTGTGTGTGTGTGTGTGTGTGTGTGTGTGTGTGTGTGTGTGTGTGTGTGTGTGTGTGTGTGTGTGTGTGTGTGTGTGTGTTTTAGAGGTTGTTCTGAGCGCACAGCGAGGATGATGGCAATCCCAGAGCTGTTCAGATTTGACAATTCTCCGCTGAATATCTCGCCGGCCGAGCAGACGGTCTACGCCAAATGCGCTCACATGCCCGCCGTCCTCATCTTCTACCTGGTGCTGCAGTTCATCAACATGCTCCTGGGCATCCCGGCCAACATTATGGTTCTGTGGCTCATCTGGAAGAATAAGGGCGATTCGTCCACCTCAGACATCTTTATTGTCCATCTGGCCATTCTGGACATTTTCTTCTGCCTAATTCCTCCACTGGAACTGGCCAACCTCGTCTATTTGACCACCAGTAGCAACTGGTACGTCCTGCTCTTCTTCTACGGCGTCAAAGATTCATCTCCGCTCTTCTTGTCCTGCATCTGTCTGGACCGATATATGGCCGTCTGCCATCCCATCACCTTCACAAAACTCAAGGACAAGTGGCATCGCTCTGTGTGTGCCGGAGCCGTGTGGCTCGCTATCTTAGCTTACGCCGCAGCCAAATGTGTCGGAAACATCCCTCATTTTGAGAAAGCCTTCACCGTCATGATTGTGGCAGCCTTTGCGTTCATGCTCTTCTGTAACGTCTCCATCCTCTGGGCTCTGAGACAATCGGCTCCAGGTCGAGACGAGAGCCATCCCGTCAAGAAAAAGGCCTTTAAAATGGTGCTCATAATCCTGGCCATCATTGTTTTTAACTACTTTCCGCCGGTGGCTCTCTTTCCCTTTAAAGAGTATTTCTCTCCGGAGGTCTTCTTCTGTTATATCCACTACATCGCTTTTGGCTTTATGGACATTAGCAGCAGCATCCAGCCGGTTCTTTATCTATCGTGGGAGAAGCTCCGGAGAAACACTGGATATGTGGATGATCCTGTGTTCACCATCAACATATGAGACGTTGTTTTGAGTATCTTTACTCGCGGTGGATAATGACGTGTCTCATCAGCCTCGTGGCTCTTCATTTATTTATGACGGTAACTCTGGATTAACGCAGCATCCATTTTTCTATTGTCTTTTGGCTAGCGTATGCATTATATTAAAAGCAAATTTTGTTGAACCATTTAAGGGCAACGAGACAGAAGAGAACGAGTGCCAGAACTGCTTAGGACTCACACACACGACTTGATGTTGATAAGACTTTATTTACAGAAAAAAATGTATGTTTAGTTAATTTTTTTAATCGAGTGACTGCACTAATATACATATTATATATATACATTTAATATATACACTCACCGTAAGGATTATTAGGAACACCTGTTCAATTTCTCAATAATGCAATGATCTACTCAACCAATCACATGGCAGTTGCTTCAGTGCATTTAGGGGTGTGGTCCTGGTCAAGACAATCTCCTGAACTCCAAACTGAATGTCAGAATGTGAAAATTTAAGCAATTTTGAGCGTGGCATGGTTGTTGGTGCCAGACGGGCCGGTCTGAGTATTTCACAATCTGCTCAGTTTCTGGGATTTTCACACACAACCATTTCTAGGGTTTACAAAGAATGGTGTGAAAAGGGAAGAGCATCCAGTATGCAGCAGTCCTGTGGGAGAAAATGCCTTGTTGATGCTCGAGGTCAGAGGAGAATGGGCCGACTGATTCAAGCTGATAGAAGAGCAACTTTGACTGAAATAACCACTCGTTACAACCGAGGTATGCAGCAAAGCATTTGTGAAGCCACAACACACACAACCTTGAGGCGGATGGGCTACACCAGCAGAAGACCCCACCGGGTACCACTCATCTCCACTACAAATAGGAAAAAGAGGCGACAATTTGCACGAGCTCACCAAAATTGGACAGTTGAAGACTGGAAAAATGTTGCCTGGTCTGATGAGTCTCGATTTCTGTTGAGACATTCAGATGGTAGAGTCAGAATTTGGCGTAAACAGAATGAGAACATGGATCCATCATGCCTTGTTACCGCTGTGCAGGCTGGTGGTGGTGGTGTAATGGTGTGGGGGATGTTTTCTTGGCACACTTTAGGCCCCTTAGTGCCAATCGGGCATCGTTTAAATGCCACGGCCTACCTGAGCATTGTTTCTGACCATGTCCATCCCTTTATGACCACCATGTCCCCATCCTCTGATGGCTACTTCCAGCAGGATAATGCACCATGTCACAAAGCTCCAATCATTTCAAATTGGTTTCTTGAACATGACAATGAGTTGACTGTACTAAAATGGCCGCCACAGTCCCCAGATCTCAACCCAATAGAGCATCTTTGGGATGTGGTGGAACGGGAGCTTCATGCCCTGGATGTGCATCCCACAAATCTCCATCAACTGCAAGATGCTCTCCTATCAATATGGGCCATATGGTGTGTGTGTGTGTGTGTGTGTGTGTGTGTGTGTGTGTGTGTGTGTGTGTGTGTGTGTGTGTGTGTGTGTGTGTGTGTGTGTGTGTGTGTGTGTGTGTGTGTGTGTGTGAACATGAAGGGTATTGTTGTTTTTGAATAAATGTGAGCAGGGACTTACTTATCTCACTTGCAAAAAAAAAAAACAGATTCAGTGTTACTCAAAATTCATAAAAACAGTGCAATGTAATGTCAGAATATCAGAAATAACATTTTACATTTTATTAAATTACACAAATATACTTTGTGTTTAATCTCACTTTATTAACCAATGTCTTTGCTGCTTTGATGATCAACTTCAACCATACTAATAAAGATTTTTTTAAACCACATTTGTGTTTAATTTCTTCTCATTTTTATTGATGAAGTAAGAGAAGGCGGAAGAGTCGGAAGGCTTTTCTAACTGCGCCGTCTGCCGTGAATTTGCATTTCCTTTAGCCAGAGGCTTATTCATTCACCGTTGGTGTAAAAGGGCCTTTTACATTTGCCAAAAATACACACTTCCATATGCAAACATAACACATATCGTGACGTTCTTTGTTGTGTTCTGCTTTGAAACAATATGAATTGTAAAAAGTGCTACACAAATAAATGTGAATTATGTGTGCAGTGCTTGTATATGGAACTATGTATGTTAGCATTAGGTGATGTGTGTATGTGATTATGATTAAATCACAGGACCGGATACCAGTTGTCAAACAGCTCTTTATTGTCATATATATCTAAAAAGAGAAAGTTGTTGTCGTCGTGCCAGCTGTACGTGTTTCTCTGGGGCAGTGCATTAACAGTGAGCACTGACAAAAGGATCTGCGATTCCTTATAAGGTAGCAAAACTTGCATCCTATGGTTATAATAGAATATATACTTCATGCGTACACATGTGTTTTACAATCAACTTTCCATATAAAGAATATTTCCATCAGTCCATGATCCGTCACTTATGCCACGTGTATTCCTGTATGGGCAGGACATTTTGAAATTGCCTCTTCCTCCCCTGTGTCTACCATATGACACCAACGTATGTCCATGCAGTATATCCATAACTCTCTCATGCACTTAAACTTCACAAACACATTATACATCCGATTATGAATGAAATAATATTAAAATAATAAATGAATATTAAAAGGGAGAAGAGCCCGTACGGCCCATACAAGGACCTTCCGCTCTATTAACGTCAAGCCGACCCATATTCGAAAAAAACTCTCCGAATCTTGTGAGAAACCGGAAGGAGTATTTTTAACACAGAAATACTCCATCAAACGTCCAACATTAGTTTTTGAAACTTTGTCTATGTTTAGGATGGGAATCCAAGTCTGTAACAGTGGAAAGCTCAGTATGCATGAAACAGCATTTCACCGCCGCTTTAAACACGTTAGACAGATTTCACCTGGTGTATGATATAAAAACCGAGCATGCTACAGAGCTGTGATTCCTGAGTGTTTGTGTGTGTGTGTGTGTGTGTGTGTGTGTGTGTGTGTGTGTGTAAGAGAGGGGTAGGTTTAGGGGCAGTGTATGTGTGTGTGTGTGTGTGTGTGTGTGTGTGTGTGTGTGTGTGTGTGTGTGTGTGTGTGTGTGTGTGTGTGTGTGTGTGTGTGTGTGTGTGTGTGTGTGTGTGTGTGTGATGGGTAGGGTTAGGGTTAGTGTGTGTGCCCTTACGAAACAAAAATATATTGCAGTATATTGGAAAATTTCATGCAATACATTAGGCAATATATTCACATATAATTGGGAATTAATATTTATATTTTTGCATATATTGCAATATATTGAAAGCGGCAATCATTTGTATATTTTGCAATATATTACATGAATATATAATATATTTTATAATACCATCAATATATTATTCCATATATTTACAATATATTAAAATGTATTTCAAGTAATGTATTGGTAAATATATTTTCCTTTCGTAAGGGTGTGTGTGTGTGTGTGTGTGTGTGTGTGTGTGTGTGTGTCCGCCCGCCTTTGACCTCAGTGGAGCGGCGGATGGTGAGGAGATTGTCGATGGATTAATACTTTAAGCTCTTGAGTTTCTCCCGATCGCCTCTTCTGATCACACTGGAGTCTCAGGCCTGACATTAGGCAGAATTACACGTCCGGTTCTCACGCGGTGATGATGATGATGATGATGATGATGATGATGATACTCTTTCTCCGCCTCATTTCCAAACCCCAGTGTCGCTGCATGGGAATAAACTGCACATCATCTTCTTTAAACATTCAGTGCCATCTGTTCTCTGCTGTAAATCACGCCGTGTTGATGTGAGCCGTGGCCAAACGCTTGTCCTCCGGCTCTAAATCACACCGGCGGCAAACTCATGGCTTTATGGATATTAATGCAGAAATATGCTCATATGCAGAATCCAGTGAACTTGGGACTCACGGAATGAGTTTGTTTAAAGACTATCAATATTTACAGATATAGACCATAATTTATGATTCACGTGAAACACACAGGTCTAGCTAGACATCATAACATTAAAGCAGCACTGGGCAACTTTTGCTCTCGGGGTCCCCCTACAGTTTGGAAAAAATAATGTCCTCAACTACTGTCGTAAGCTGTCGTCCTACATCAGGGGATGCCATCGCGCGTGCATTTGTTGACATGACAGCCCTGATAGCCCTGAACTAGTGATGCGCGGGTCGTCTCATAACCCGCGGACCCCGTGTGTCTATTTAATGGTCGCGGGTGCGCAGCGGGTTGTAAAAATATATACAGTGGTGCGGTGCGGGCCAAATAACTTCATAAAAGCGTCCCGCGGGTCGGTGCAGCACTAACAGTTCCCCTGAACACTGCAGGAGGAGTTCACATGCCGGTGTTCTTCTGGCGGCGCGTGGGAAATGTCTTCATCCCAGGTACAGTCAGTGGCTTATGCTTCAGCATGTCATATGAATATCATTTCATGGGTTTTATTTTTTTCAAACGCCAAATGATCACGATGCTCACGTTTACAAGCCAGCGTCATTATAGTAGTCTATTGGTTAGCGTTTTCCAGAATCTATATGATACTTCAGTTCAATGTTTGAGTGGTCGGTAATCACCGTAACAAGCAGGACAGCATCGGTCGGGCACGCCTCCTTCAGCTCACGCCGACGAGCAAACGCTGGTCACATGCTGATCCTCGTCCTGCCTTTAATCACTCTCTCGTTTCCTCTTATTGCTTTCCTCCAACAAAACCTTTTCTTTCTTATGTGTCTGTGCTGCTTCAGACATGACTATATTATCCGACGAACAAAGCTGGGCTCGCACGTCCGAATGTAAGGAAGTGTGTGTGTTGGTGGAAGTGACGTATATGCCGTAAAGCAGTCGAATTTTGTAGTTCTTTTTGTTCTCGGGTTACTACCCGAAACCCGAAGTTTAAAAGTACGATTAAAAACGATACAGACCCCATCAGGCTATGGCAGACGTGTCAATTAACCTATTGTAAGTCGATTTATCATCTCAAGAGTCTTGAAAATATATTATGAAGGTTGAAAAGTTACCTAGTGCTGATTAAAGAATATTTCACACACACGTCTCGTTGTGTTTTTCTTCTGACGTTTCAAATGTTCGTTTTTTTAAATGTCTTCAAATGTGTTTTCTTGGTTATGTGAACGTTCCGTCTGATCGTTCTTCAGACATTTTGTGAACGTTTCTTTAGAATGTTCTGAAACATTTACAAAATGGCTGATGACTAAACTTCTGCAAAAAAACACGTTTCTTGTCTTGTTTCTAGTCAAAATTTCTAAATAATTCTTCCATTAAGAAAAATAGGAAAAATAACTCAAAATGAAGAGAGTTTTTGCTTAAAATAAGATAAATAATCTGCCAATGGGGTGAGAAAAATAATCTTAATTCAAACAGAAAACAAGATTATTTTTCTCACCCCATTGGCAGATTATTGATCTTATTTTAAGCAAAAACTCTCTTCATTTTGAGTTATTTTTCCCAAAACAAGACAATAATTTTTGCTTGTCTAGTAAATACTTCTTGTTTTAAGACTTTTTAGATGTTTGGACTAGAAACAAGACAAAAATACTGAGTAAGAAAAGCATTCTTTTGCAGTGTGTGTGTGTGTGTGTGTGTGTGTGTTTATCTGCTGCAGATATTTTCTTCTAATCCAAACCCTTCAGAGCCGCGTGCCACAGATTAACACTCTCACCAACAGCCTGACTGAATTGGAATATGAAGACAGGATTATATCATAATTTAATTTCAAACACAGAAATTTGGTTAAAATTAAACTGACTTGGTTTACACTTAAACATTCACGCCTGCGTGTAAGTACGGTCGATATGATGTGTTGGTATATATATATATTATCTAGGCCTATATTTTTTATTATTATTTTATTTATGTAATAACGTACGGGATAATCCGATAAAAGGCATGTTGGTCTGATATTTCATTGTAAATTTAAATTATATTTTGCAAAAAAGAAAAAAAAACTTATGTGTAATTAAGGTGGCGGAGATACACGTTACATGTACTTACTATAGTAATATTTATTTCAACCATAGTATATAATATTGATATTAATAATATTAAAATATAGTCACAAACCTAACCATAACTGTAACTCCATAGTAAGTACTTCATTAATATTACTCAGTACTTATTTCAGTAAGTACAATATAACTATGCCACCTTAAAATAAAGCAAAAGCATCTTAATGGTCTTAAAATAGCCTTAATTTTCTTTATATATATATATATGGTGGCCTAATTTTGTTATGTATTATGAAGATAAAAAAATACATTTAGATTAATATTAGATATTTATTATTACTATTAAATTAATATTAATTTAACATTAAACCGGACATACATTTTTTATCTAAATACATTTTGATGCTGTAATAATAACCTTATGGGAGTCCTTTAGCAAGTTTTAATTACACGCAAAATTACAACATCGTGAGTCAGAAATGCCACTAAACATGTAGAAATACAAACCCATTAAAGAGTTTGATTCTAAATAATCTCTTTGTCTTTATTCATGCTAATGCCATCAGTGGTGGGTTGTGGGAGAAACCCAATGTTAAGTAAAAAGGCATTGCGCCATCTAGTGGAAAACACACACACACACACCAGCCAGATTTCAGAACACACACTGCATTCAGTGACCGTCAGTAAGTCATCAAGTGTCCGCTTTGAGGGAAACACATTCAGCCGCACAATCCAGACTTTCATTAAGATGTGTGTTGTTCTGCTGGATTCCTGATCTGTGACAAACTCAAAGCCTCACACACACACACACACACACACACACACACACACACACACACACACACACACACACACACACACACACACACATGTTGGTCTATGTGGTTTACAGGGACTCTCCATAGGCGTAATGGTTTTTATACTGTACAAACCGTATTTTCTATCCCCTTACACTGCCCCTAAACCTGCTCATCACACACACACACACACACACACACACACACACACACACACACACACACACACACACACACACACACACACACACACACACACACACACACACACACACACACACACACACACACACACACACACACACACACACACACACACACACTGCCCCTAAACCTACCCATCACAGGAAACATTCTGCATTTTTACTTTCTCAAAAAAACATCATTTAGTGTGTTTTTAAGGCCATTTGAATTATGAGGACATTTGATATGTCCTCATAAACCACATTTATAGAGTAATACCAGTGTAATACCCATGTAGTTATACAAATTTGTGTCCTCATAAAACACATAAACAGAGTCTCTCTCTCACACACACACACACACACACACACACACACACACACACACACACACACACACACACACACACACACACACACACACACACACACACACACACACACACACACACACACACACACACACACACACACTGTTGTTTACACTTTGAAGGAAACACATTCATTCGACTCAAAGAATCATATTTTTTACTCAACTGTGGCGGAAACGGGCTTCCCTAGTTAACACTCTTGACGTCTTCTCTGTCATTTTACAGTAAGAACAGCAGGGGGCAGAGTTTATTAACACTTACTGAACACTTTCACAGTTTTATTGAAACTACCACAAACAAACAAACAATCAGTTGTGCATGAGTGGCTTCACTGCAGACTTCACACTGTTAAAGAGACCGCGCAAACCGATCTCATTATGATCACTGTATATTTGCCTCATTAAGCTTAATATGTGCTAAAGGAAAATGGAATAGTGGCACAAACACGAGAAAACTGACTAATGAATTATGATATTTGTTAGGCCGCTAATTGCATTGGCAACAAACACGCTTCAAACGAGAAATGTGATTACTGTGATGGAATAATGTAGTGTGTGTGTGTGTGTGTGTGTGTGTGTGTGTGTGTGTGTGTGTGTGTGTGTGTGTGTGTGTGTGTGTGTGTGTGTGAGTGAGAGAGAGAGAGAGAGAGAGAGAGAGAGAGAGAGAGAGAGTGTGTGTGTGTATGTGTGATTGTTTGAGTGTGTGTGTGTGTGTGTGTGTGTGTGTGTGTGTGTGTGTGTGTGTGTGTGTGTGTGTGATTGTTTGAGTGTGTGTATGTGTGATTGTTTGAGTGTGTGTGTGTGAAAGAGAGAGTGCATGTGAGAGTGTATTAGCAATAAATCAGTCAGTGTAACATTGTAAGCATATATTTCCTTTTCACAAGTTTACACTTGCATCAAATGCAATAGAGTAAAGATTATGCATATTTTGGAGGAATTTTCGGCCCGAACCCAGAGTATCCCCCAAAATGGAAAGAGCAGAGGACAGCCACCAGAAAAAAACCCCAAATATGCAGATAATTGGTGAGCTGGTGTTTGATAAGCCTTGTTGCTTGAGCAAGAGTGTTTTGCCTTCGATTGGGAATAATCTTTCAACATCCAATGGGAGGCCAACATTATTACAAGACCCGAGCATCGGATGGGGAAGCCTCACCAGACGGAAAAGGATATTTTTGATGAATAAAATAAGGGTTTGAGGAGCTTTCCTGACGTGGTAATGGTCGGTCCTAATGTAGCTTTAAGGCCTGTTTGAGCTGAGGTGCCTGATTGCTGGAGAACAGCCAGAGGTGGACTAATACACAACTTCATTACTTGAGTAAAAGTAAAAGTACAACTGGACAAATATTACCCTGTTACAAGTGAAAGCTGTAAAGACTGATTTTTACTGGAGTAAAAGTACAGAAAAGTTTGTTTTCAAAAGTACTTAAGTATCAAAAGTAATTTTAATTTAAATGTCGCCGCATTATTGTATTATAGTTGTATAAATGCACATTATGCCATCATGGTTTAAGCCAGTCAGTGACGCTCCATCTGACACACTAGCAGACGACTAACTTAAACTCATTTAAAGACTTGTAGAAAAGTTACAAAGCTGCTGTCACTTTAAGGCCGAACGCACGGATCCAATACACTGATACACATCTGATATTCTCACACTGTTCACCTTCACTGAAGACAGAATCAACTTTGTTTATGTGAATACTCCACTAAATGAGCATTTGGACATCCGTCTTCTTCCATTTTGCTCTAAACTATAAATCAGTGTTTAATAAATGCTGTGAAATCATTGAACTTCACGAGACTCTACAAGAGTGATTCCTGAAAGGCTTTCTGCAAAAACCCAAACACCTTTAAAAGAAGAAAAAAATCATCACTGACTTTCAAAGCTGCGACAGAAACGACTTTCCACTTCGAGGACCTTGATAGAAATGTAGTGGAGTAAATATTTGAGGACGATATTTGTCTTTCAGATGTAGTGAAGTTAAAGTCAGAAGTTTATGTGAAGAGGGGGATTGCCGTGTTAATCTTGGACTAAATCGGCCACCGTAGGAGTTAAAACGAAATCGGAATTGAGAGGAACAGAAACTAATATTCACTGGATGGTCATAAACCTTTACACCGATAGATGGGGGAAATATCACACAGGGTAGCTTTAAGCCGACGCACAAACTACCGCAAATTAAAGCAAAAGTAAAGTCGTAGTTGTTCAACATATAATCATCTACATTAAAAGTGCAGAAACAGAATGATCTTACAGTGCTGTGTCCGTGCTCGCTCATTTCGCGGCCTTTGATTGTGATATTATCTGATGATCAATAAAATGCAGCTCATATTTGTAGTTTTCAGTGACATAACCTCCATTAAATGTGCATATAGTGCGGGAATTGAAGACCGGATTTATATCCGTTGAGATACATTTATGTGCCCAAGTAAATGAAATAGTTTTGATAAATCATAGCTTTGATCTCCAGGTCGTGCTTACCAGGTTGTTATTTAAAGCCAAAATGTGCCCAAGATGTCAGCTTTTAAAGTAGTTGGATCATTTTAATTACTCACACTCGCATCTCACCTCCTCTGTCATTGTGTGCAACCGCAACAAAGCAAAGTATTTTTGATTTATATGATGTTTAATGTTGATGATCACGTTATTTTTCATATGCATATGATTACATGCGATGGCTTGTTTTACTGCGTCTTCCACGCGTGTGTTTTGATCAGGAGATTCAGGACTCTCCTGAATTGAGAAGATGTGTAATAGCGTCCCCTATTGTCTAACAGTGAAAACACGGAAACACAGAAAATTCCATGTTTGTCTGGGAAGCGTTTTCTTACAAATAACGGAAAACTCCATGTTTGTCCTTAAGCGTTTTTTTTTTTTTTTACAAATAACAGAAAATTCCGTGTTTGTCTGGGAAGCATTTTTTAACCAATAAGGAAAATTCCGTGTTTGTCCGGGAAGCGTTTTTTAACCAATAACGGAAAATTCCGTGTTTGTCCGGGAAGCGTTTTTTAACCAATAACGGAAAATTCTGTGTTTGTCTGGGAAGCGTTTTCTTACAAATAACGGAAAACTCCATGTTTGTCCTTAAGTGCTTTTTTCTTACAAATAGCGGAAAATTCCGTGTTTGTCCGGGAAGCGTTTTCTTACAAATAGCAGAAAATTCCGTGTTTGTCCGGGAAGCGTTTTCGTACAAATAACGGAAAATTCCGTGTTTGTCCGGGAAGCGTTTTCTTACCAATAATGGAAAATTCCGTGTTTGTCCGGGAAGCGTTTTCTTACAAATAATGGAAAATTCCGTGTTTGTCCGGGAAGCGTTTTCTTACAAATAATGGAAAATTCCGTGTTTGTCCGGGAAGCGTTTTCTTACAAATAACAGAAAATTCCGTGTTTGCCCGGGAAGCGTTTTCTTACAAATAATGGAAAATTCCGTGTTTGTCCGGGAAGCGTTTTCTTACAAATAATGGAAAATTCCGTGTTTGCCCGGGAAGCGTTTTCTTACAAATAGCGGAAAATTCCGTGTTTGTCCGGGAAGCGTTTTCTTACAAATAATGGAAAATTCCGTGTTTGTCCGGGAAGCGTTTTCTTACAAATAACGGAAAATTCCGTGTTTGTCCAGGAAGCGTTTTCTTACAAATAATGGAAAATTCCGTGTTTGTCCGGGAAGCGTTTTCTTACAAATAATGGAAAATTCCGTGTTTGTCCGGGAAGCGTTTTCTTACAAATAACGGAAAATTCTGTGTTTGTCCGGGAAGCGTTTTCTTACCAATAATGGAAAATTCCGTGTTTGTCCGGGAAGCGTTTTCTTACAAATAATGGAAAATTCCGTGTTTGTCCGGGAAGCGTTTTCTTACAAATAATGGAAAATTCCGTGTTTGCCCGGGAAGCGTTTTCTTACAAATAACAGAAAATTCCGTGTTTGCCCGGGAAGCGTTTTCTTACAAATAATGGAAAATTCCGTGTTTGTCCGGGAAGCGTTTTCTTACAAATAATGGAAAATTCCGTGTTTGTCCGGGAAGCGTTTTCTTACAAATAATGGAAAATTCCGTGTTTGTCCGGGAAGCGTTTTCTTACAAATAATGGAAAATTCCGTGTTTGCCCGGGAAGCGTTTTCTTACAAATAGCGGAAAATTCCGTGTTTGTCCGGGAAGCGTTTTCTTACAAATAATGGAAAATTCCGTGTTTGTCCGGGAAGCGTTTTCTTACAAATAACGGAAAATTCCGTGTTTGTCCAGGAAGCGTTTTCTTACAAATAATGGAAAATTCCGTGTTTGTCCGGGAAGCGTTTTCTTACAAATAATGGAAAATTCCGTGTTTGTCCGGGAAGCGTTTTCTTACAAATAACGGAAAATTCTGTGTTTGTCCGGGAAGCGTTTTCTTACAAATAACGGAAAATTCCGTGTTTGTCCGGGAAGCGTTTTCTTACAAATAATGGAAAATTCCGTGTTTGTCCGGGAAGCGTTTTCTTACAAATAGCGGAAAATTCCGTGTTTGTCCGGGAAGCGTTTTCTTACAAATAACGGAAAATTCCGTGTTTGTCCGGGAAGCGTTTTCTTACAAATAACGGAAAATTCTGTGTTTGTCCGGGAAGCGTTTTCTTACAAATAACGGAAAATTCCGTGTTTGTCCGGGAAGCGTTTTCTTACAAATAACGGAAAATTCCGTGTTTGTCCGGGAAGCGTTTTCTTACAAATAATGGAAAATTCCGTGTTTGTCCGGGAAGCGTTTTCTTACAAATAGCGGAAAATTCCGTGTTTGTCCGGGAAGCGTTTTCTTACAAATAACGGAAAATTCTGTGTTTGTCCGGGAAGCGTTTTCTTACAAATAACGGAAAATTCCGTGTTTGGCTTGGAAAGAGGTTAGGTTTAATTATCTGAAGGTGCTCCTCCCGAAATGTGTTAATAAAAAATCACTAACGTCCGTTCAGGGTTTTCAGGCAAAAGCAGTTTCCTGAGAAGTTGCTTTAGTCTAAACAACACATCAGCTCAAGGTCACATTAGCATCTGTGGATCAGATCGGGCAGTGAATAAGTGCTTCAGAAATTAAAGAGCGGTGCGTCCTCTCTCCGTCTCATTAATCTGTTGACACACCAAACCTTTGATGATCTTTCGCTGTGTGTCGGAGGAAAGTGTCATGAATGTCAGTGTGTACAGTAAACACAGCAGATCAACAGACACCCAGATCTCTGTCAGATCTCCATTCCAGGAAATCAATGTCAGAACTCAGAGATCTCAGAATGAAATCAATTCGATTTTTTATCAAATTCTCCTGCGTTTAAACGATCAGAACTTCTCTCCAAATTATTGACTCATTTAATGAGCATCTGATACTTAAAAACTCTGGGGAAAAAAAGAATAATCTAATTTACTTTCAGGTCTCATTATTTCTGAGGCATGCAAAATAAAAACTAATTCAAGCAAAATACGACTTGTGCACTATATTCCAGGAATATATGCTCTATATGCATACGCTATATAAAAAAAGTTGCGCTAACACTTTCTAAGAAGCCTGTATTTATAATGCATTATAAAGGGTTTCTTAATGCATTATAATACATGCATAATGCCTTATAAACAACCTTATAATGTGTTGTATCATCTCGTGAATAAACGTAAAAACCAGTGTAACTAGAATGTACATTTCCTGAGGAAATTGTAAGTGGTGCTTGCAGTGGCAAAACTCAGCGCTCGGTTACTAGGGTGTTTCTAGGCGGTTGCTAGATGTTAATCATGTATGCTAGTATGATGCTAACACAACTAACATTTTGCTAGCATTATCTCTAATACAATTAACATGTTGTTAGATTGATGCTAACACAATTAGCATTTTGTTAACATGAGGATAACATGATTTGCATGTTGTTAGCACACTATTAACATGTTGATAACATAATATTAACATGATTAACATTTTGCTAGTAAATTGTTAAGCAAGAAATGCTAACACAATTAGAATGTTTGTTAGCATGATGTTAACATTATTACCATTTTGCTTGCATGATCTCTTGGCATGTTTTGCTAGAATGGTGCTAACACAATTAGCATTTTCCAATAATCATTATTGAACAATAATCATTATTGATTTGAAGATATCCTTTTTGGTCTTTGGTTTGCTAGGGTGATTGACAATGGTTGCTAGGGTGATTGACAATGGTTGCTAGGGTGTGGCTAGGAAGTAGAGAAGGTGATTTGTGATTGGCTGTTTGCTGCCCCGAGTCAAATGAGCCCACCCTCATCATATCCCTTTTGATTTCTTTGAATCAAAGTCTATGGTACTTGTTGCTAGGGTGCTCTAAATGGTTGCTAGGGCATGGCTTGAAAGCTTTACAATGATCCTGGGAAAGTGATTGGTTGCCTGAGTAAATTGAGCCCATCCCCTTTTCTCTATGACACTGTGATCCAGAGTTATGTTCAATACAAAATCCCTATGCAAGTTCCCATAGTAGGAAAAACATGCATTTCATGGGCCGTCCCTTCACCATAGTATGTCTATGGGGCAACTTTGGGCAGCTTTTGCGCCCCTGGGGTAAAATGTACAGCCTATTGTGAGATATGGTGTGACATAGCCTGCCAGCTTCTTGTGAAACGTGGTGACCGACGTTTCCACGAAATCCTTTGCAAGAGCTATGACTCGTCAATTTTAAGTCTATGGGATTTTTCATTGTTGTTATGATTATTTATTAGATGGTACTACACATTATAAAGTTGTCTATAACTAAGGCATTATAATTCATTACGCATTATAAATGCATCAAAAGTGCATTACGTAAGGCATTATAGTGCATTACGAATACCCTTATGATGCATTATAAATACAGGCTTCATCTGATATTATAATGCATTGTAATGTACTCTCAAAAGTTATAACCACAAATAGGTAAGTATTATTACTGTTGTTACGATTATTCATGAGATGATAAAAAACATTATAAGACTAAGGCATTATAATGCATTATAAATACCCTTATGATGCATTATAAATACAGGCTTCATCTGGTGTTATAATGCATTGCACTCTTAAAAGTTATAACCACAAATAGGTAATTATTATTACTGTTGTTACAATTATTCATGAGATGATACAAAACATTATAAGACTAAGGCATTATAATGCATTGCGAATACCTTTATGATGCATTATAAATGCAGGCCTTATCTGGTGTTATAATGCATTGCACTCTTAAAAGTTATAACCACAGATAAGGTAAGTATTATTACTGTTTTTATGGTTATTTATTAGATGGTAAAACACATTATAAAGTTGTTTATAACTAAGGCATTATAATTCATTACGAATACTATTATGATGCTTCATTTGGTGTTATAATGCATTGCACTCTTAAAAGTTATAACCACAAATAAATAAGTATTATTACTGTTGTTACGATCATTCATGAGATGATACAAAACATTATAAGACTAAGGCATTATAATGCATTATAAATACCCTTATGATGCATTATAAATACAGGCTTCATTTAGTGTGTTATAAAGCATTGCACTCTTAAAAGTTATAACCACAAATAAATACGTATTATTACTGTTGTTACGATTATTCATGAGATGATACAAAACATTATAAGACTAAGGCATTATAATGCATTACGAATACCTTTATGATGCATTATAAATACAGGCTTCATTTAGTGTGTTATAAAGCATTGCACTCTTAAAAGTTATAACCACAAATAAATACGTATTATTACTGTTGTTACGATTATTCATGAGATGATACAAAACATTATAAGACTAAGGCATTATAATGCATTACGAATACCTTTATGATGCATTATAAATACAGGCCTTATCTGGTGTTATAATGCATTGCACTCTTTAAAGTTATAAACACAAATAGGTAAGCATTAGTAATGTTGTTATTATTATTTATTAGATGGTACAACACATTATAAAGTTGTTTATAACTAAGACATTATAATTCATTACGAATACCCTTATGATGCTTCATCTGGTGTTATGATGCATTGCACTCCTAAAAGTTAAAACCACAAATAAATAAGTATTATTACTGCTGTTACGATCATTCATGAGATGATACAAAACATTATAAGACTAAGGCATTATAATGCATTATAAACACCCTTATGATGCATTATAAATACAGGCTTCATCTGGTGTTATAATGCATTGCCTTCTTAAAAGTTATAACCACAAATGGGTAAGTATTATTACTATTATTAAGATTTTTCATGAGATGATACAAAACATTATAAGATTAAAGCATTATAATGCATTACGAATAGATTTTAAAATAAAATCTAAATTACATTATTGAACTTCCCTTACACCTTACCCGACAAAACCTGTCCTATCCTGACCACTATCCACCTCAACAGTGTTTTGCAATACAACATAAACAGACATTTTGGGTCATTAAGTCACCTACACTGTAAAAAGAAATACTGTTGGTTTAACGAATAAAAGTAACCTGCTTGCCTTAAAATGTTGAGTTTATTGAAATACAAAATTTGAGTTGATACAATGAAGGAAATTTGTTTAATAAATAGAAACTCAAAATATTATTGTATCTGAACCACATAAAAAAATTGATAAATCATGAAAATAGCACAATTTGGAACAACTGCGTCTTCACAAATTAACACACACAATTACCCAATATGCTTACAAAATCTTCTAATAATATTTGAATAAATAAAGGTGGCCGATTCTCAAAAATGTTCATTGTATAAACTGAAATTTTGTATTTCAATGAACTCAAAATTTTAAGGCAACCAGGTAACTTTTTTTTGCAACTTTTTTACAGTGTAGACTGTAAAGAAAATAGTTTGTTTAACTTACAAAAGTAAGTAACCTGCTTGCCTTAAAATTTTGAGTTTATTGAAATACAAAATTTGAGTTGATACAATGAAGGATGCTGGTTTAATAAATATTATAAAAATATATAAAATAAAAAAATATAAAAATATATAAAAATAAATAATACATTAGAAAAATATTATTGTATCTGAACCACATAAAATCATGAAAATACCACAATTTGGCATGTTTTGACTACCCAATATGCTTACAAAAACGTTTAACAAATATTTGAATAAAGGTTGTCAATTCTCAAAAATGTTCATTGTATTAACGCAAATTTTGACACTGTAAAAAATAATTTAGATTTTTTTTCCTGGTTTCCTTAAAATTTTGAGTTCATTGGAATTAACATTTTTTGAGATTCGACAACCTTTATTAAAATATTATTAAAAGATTTTGTAGGCATATTGGGTAATTGTGTGTGTTTTATTTGTGATGACGCAGCCAAATTGTGCTATTTTCATGATTTATCTTTTTGTGGTTCAGATACAATAATATTTTGAGTTTCTATTTATAAAACAAATTTCCTTCATTGTATCAACTCAAATTTTTAACTTCAATAAACTCAAAATTTAAATTTTAATTTTAATTTAAATATTATTTACAGTGTACAAACATATTATATTACGCAGAGGAATGTGAATAAGAAAAGAGATATGTGTGCATGTAGTGTGTATGAGGCACAATCTTTTTTTCTTTTTTGCCAGAAAAAAACATGTAAAATACAACAAAGAAAACATATTAATATACATATGCAAAAAATAAATAAAAAAGAAACAAAAAATGCCAGTGTGTATGAGGCACAATCACATTCACACACACTCTGCTTCCTGTTCACCAGCGTCACTGAGAGGAGGGACTTGCCTTTTATGGTCTACTTGCACAATACCTCACTTCCTCGGCAGCTGCCATTGCTGCACACACACACACACACACACACACGCTGAAGTGCGTCTGCTCGGAGCCCCAGAGGAAGAGGGAAGCAGCTGGAGTTCCTCTACGGCTCAGCAATGGCTCAGTCGGCGGGCAGCACGGACTCTGATCCGGCCAGCAAGAGGCTCCACTCGAGGTAGGAGCTGATGGACGGAGGTCTGGATGGACAGAAAGAAGAGATGGTCTTAATGGGGGGAGGTGGAAGAAAGAGAGAAGCGGGAGGAGGAGAGGGAGAGAGGGAGGGCCTGTCTTGAGCTTGTAGACGTGGGCATGATTATCTTGGAGACGGTGCTGTCAGATTAGGAGAGAGAGAGAGAGAGAGAGAGAGAGAGAGAGAGAGAGAGAGAGAGAGAGAGAGAGAGAGAGAGAGAGAGAGAGAGAGAGAGAGAGAGAGAGAGAGAGAGAGAGAGAGAGAGAGAGAGAGAGAACACAGATTGAGACGTTTTGGCTTTTTTGCGCCTTTTGCAAACCACAAAGTTGTGTGCACTGAAAAGTAGAAATGGTGTAGCAGTTGTTCACTCAGCACTGCAAAAAATGCTCTTCTTACTCAGTATTTTTGTCTTGTTTCTAGTCTAAACATCTAGAAATTCTTAAAACAAGAAGTAATTACTAGACAAGCAAAAGAAGTTGTCAAAGTTAAAAGAATTAAGATCGTTTTTGTTTAAAATAAGCTAAATAATCTGCCAATGGGGTAAGAAAAATAATCTTGTTTTCTGCTTGAATTAAGATTATTTTTCTCACCCCATTGGCAGATTATTTATCTTATTTTAAGCAAAAACTCTCTTCATTTTGAGTTATTTTCCCCCCAAACAAGACAATTACTTTCACTTGTCTAGGAAATGTTTCTCAATGTAAGATTTTTTTAATATTTTAACTAGAAACAAGACAAAAATACTAAGTAAGTATTTGCTTTTTTTTGCAGTGAGAGATTGATAGTAGTTTCACAAATTATTTCACAAGTGACACGTCGAATTGAACATGACATTTTTATTTTCAGTGTCTTTATCTACTATGCTTACATAAAAAAAAAAAAAAAGTTTGCTTATTGTGTGAATTGAATTTGCGAAACAATTGTGCTGCTGTTGAGGGGGATACGGGTTAGTTTAGGACAGGTCAGATGTGTAATTATAGATTCAAATTAACAGTACTGCTGGTCAAATATTACTCCGTTACAAGTGAAAGTTGTAAAAACAGATTTTTACTGAAGTAAAAGTACAGAAGTATTTGTTTTCAAAAGTACTTAAGTATCAAAAGTAAATTAATGTTATGTCGCCGCATTATTGTATTATAGTTGTATAAATGCACATTATGCCATCATGGTTTAAGCCAGTCAGTGACGCTCCATCTGACACACTAGCAGACGACTAACTTAAACTCATTTAAAGACTTGTAGAAAAGTTACAAAGCTGCTGTCACTTTAAGGCCGAATGCACGGATCCAATACACTGATACACATCTGATATTCTCACACTGTTCACCTTCACTGAAGACAGAATCAACTTTGTTTATGTGCAGTAAGGGTGACCCCGAATAGTTGAAGATTCGATGTATCGCTATGCGGAGCCTGATTCGACCACCGATCTCACAGTCGAATCTTCGCGGGTGTTATAACACGGATCATACCATTTTGGCAATGTGGGGGTGCTCAATATTTTAAAGACGTGACATGGCGCTGGACGTCCGGTGTCCTTAAGAACGGTCATGTAAAAGCACTCAAAGTGTTCTTTTCCTCTTTAGGCAGGTATTTTTTTTTATCAAAATGTTCTCTTATATATTTGTGTGATGTTCTGTATTTCGATTGCGGCTTTAACATGTTATGAGAAAACGTTTTACGAATGTTTATCCACCACATTACCTTTTATTTAAACCTAAATAAGAAAACCATTGTCAGTTCGTCTGTCAGTTGGCCGGCAGTTTTGGTCACTTTATTAAAATGTGTGCGGTGTGTAAAGGAAAACGATTTTTTATTTTACCCTCCTGCTGACTAGTGTCACTCCAACCCACACACACACACACACACACACACACACACACACACACACACACACACAGACACACACACACAGACACACACACACACACACAGATGATTCGACTATCAGTCGACTATAGAAAGATTCGACAATTCTGATTCGAATGTCTAAATGCTTAGTCGGGGACAGCCCTAAATTGCATGCAGGTTTAAAAAAAAAAAACTAATGTAAAAGCATGTACAAAATAAGTGTGTGAAATGATTTTAAATGTTGGTAGTTTAAGACCCTATCATGCTTTTTGGGATATTTCCTTTCATGTAATTTTGTGAATGTAAAAGCTCTTAATAAAGAGATAAATTGAGATTTTGTCTCCTTAAAGAAAAAAGTGATTCTGAACTGAAACGAGTCGACTGTAATTCAGTCTTACTTCCTGCTGAACCTGCGCAGGTTTGTGACTAATTACCATAATGCCCTCCTCTGGTCTTGATTGGCTGAACAGTGTCTCTTCGCCCCACCCTCACACACTAGTTAATTTGCATAATGCCTGCCTCTGGTCCTGATTGGCTGAACAGCGTCTCTTAAAGGGATACTTCACCGCTTTTTCATATTAATGTTATTCCCTTAACTAAGCCGAGTTGACACACACCTCTCTCGTCTCAGTGCTCTTAATCTCTCTGACGCGCGGTGACGATCTGATAGCATTTAGCTTAGCCCACTAAGCCCAGTTCATTCACTATGGAACCAAACAGAGATCAAGTTAGAAGCTACCAAACTCCTCCACGTTTTCCCTATTTAAATACAGTTACACCAATAGTTGAACGATCAAGTATGATGACATCAAATAAAACGTGGCACTTTTCTAAGGGGATTAAAAAGGAGAACTATAATGTATGGCGGAATAGCACTTCTGGGAGTACTTCGACTCGGCGCAGTAAAAAAGAAGGCTGAAAAATCCTCCCTCACATCGCCCCCTATTGACAGAAATGAGAGCGAGGAAGGGGAAATGTGAGGGAGGATGTTTCAGCCGGGACTTTTTTACTGCGCCGAGTCAAATTTATTAAAATGAAAAGTCGTTTTTCTGGCCGCAGCACATTCGCGTTCGGTGTGGAAGCACTCATTACACACACAGCTGATCAAAAAATAAAAACATTGCGCAAATTATTCACGCGTCAAAATCGCCTCCAGTGTGAAAGGGCCTTAAGCCCCGCCCTCACACACTGTAGTTAATTTGCATAATGCCTGCCTCTGGTCCGGATTGGCTGAGTAGCGTCTCTTTGCCTCGCCCTCACACACTGTTGTTAATTTGCATAATGCCCTCCTCTGGTCCTGATTGGCTGAGCAGCGTCTCTTAGCCCCGCCCTCACACGCTGTAGTCGTCTCTGAGACTGGAGTTTGGTTGGTGTTGTTCATGTGTAAAAGACGGTTTTCTGCTGAGATTGAGATGGTCAAACCCTCGCCATCGTTCCTGTTCGTATCACTGTGTCAAGAGATTCAAATATGATAATGAGCACTTGCATTTCCGACCAATTACAGCAGAGCTCTCATAGAGGCGGGGCTTAGCGGCTGAATCTCCAAACAAACCAGAAAAAACCAGAGAGAAAAGAGCCGATCTTGCAGTGGATATTATTAGAGAATAAATTGGTTTTGATCTTGGATGATGAATGAGACTTAAAACATAATTAGGAGCATAATAGGGGCACTTTAACATAAAGTGGAACTGTATTTTACAGTGTGTGTCACACATAGATTAGACAAACACCCAATGCAGAAGAGCAATATTCAACTGATTTGCATGTTCAGTGTTTTTTGCACCTCTTCCCTGATCTTTTGCATACGTGACGGACAGTTAAGCCAAGAAAACATTAACCAACCACAGCTGACATTTCAGTTCTATTCAGTGATAATGCACTGTGATTATATTTTACACGCTCGTTCTCGACATCTATTATTAACATCCATGGAACAGACAGTCCTTTAGTATAAAAATGGCTCTTTTAAGAGGAAACCAACATATTCCTTCTATGACAAAAAAAACAAAACAGTAACACTTTATTTTAAGGTTCAGTTATTAACTATGAACTAGTTGCTTATTATCATGCATATTACTGGGATATTGTCTGTTTATTAGCACTTCTAAAGCTCATATTAATGCCTTATTCTGCATGAGCTTATTCTACATCCCTTAATCTGACCCAATACCTAAACTTAAACGCTACAAAAACTACCTTACTAACTATTAATAAGCAGTAAATTAGGAGTTTATTAAGGCAAAAATTGTAGTTAATAGTGAATATGTGTTGCACACATTAACGTGTTTGGAAACTCTATTTTTAGGTGTTCCTATTATTTTTTTGGGTGGAATTTTGTAATTCATGCGATCTGAAAGGAAACATTTACCCGTTTCTTGCTCCTCTCCGTGGTCAGGAAAACTTCCTGATGTCTGAGTAATATGCTATGGTTGACAGTATCGCGTATATAAGAAACTCGTAACACCTTCCAAAATGTGAAGACGTCACATAATGCATCCCAAAGAGACAGGGTGCGAATAACGGGCGAGCTTGGCTCCCCTTACTAAGACCAGGGCTATCCTGAAAACATGATTGGAACATTTTTAGGGGGTCTCAAAAAATATTGACAATGTTCAATATTTTCAGTTTTGTGTAATGTGATCATCTTGGATTATTATGTGTAAAACTGCAAAAATACAATGAATTCATGCAGGACTGCGATTTAAACCTAATTCTCTTTAATAAAAATACCAATACATGCTATTCTTGTCATGAGCCTCGGGGTGTGGGGGCGCTCATGTCCACTCATGATGAGTCTGCGTGACTAACTTAATCGCTGTTCATGTGAACTCAAAGACAGCCTGTTTGTTTATAGACTATTTGTGGGTGACTGTTTGCTGTTTGACCTATCAATTTATGTCAAAAAATAGTATAATAGGCAAAATAGTGATTTATCCTATAGTGATTGCATTAAGCAAGCAGTGCATATACTTAGCTGTTGCATCTTTGTAAGTCCTCTTTTGAGGCACACGCAAAGGAACGAATATATATGGGCCCGGCACGCCCCTAACACTAGAGATGGGCGTATCGATATGAAGTGTCGATATATCGATACTGGCGTGAGCATCGAAAGTATCGATACTCCAATAAAAATATCGATACTAAGGTGTTTTTTTTTACCAGTAATTTTGTTTATTTAAATATTGCATACAATACAAATAAACTATGTTAATTGTGTAGTATAGGACTATTTTCCTGCTCATCTTAACCATGATCTGAATGCATGCAAACGCTACAAGACAGAACCAATCGATCACAGAGAGAGCGTTCGTTCACTGATGACACTATTCAAACAGAACTGCGTTTCCCAAAACTATCATAAGAAACCATAGATGATTTTGAACACACAGCCCAGAATAATGCTCATCAAAAGACAGAGCCTACATAGTGCAATTCCACTCTTTAAATGTAATGTTAAAAGTTATCATGTTATATGCTGTATAAAAGAATCGTGTTCTATGCTGTAACTAATGTTAATATAAATCACTATCAGAATAAAAAGGTTGCATTTTATGGGTGCAATGTTCAGTCACTGGCAGTCCCTTGTGAAACTAAACCATGTTTATTTTTTACTACAGTAGCCGTAGTTCAAATAGTCTAGTATTTGTAGATTTCAATGGTTAATTTCACTACTACTAAACATTTTATCCATGTGTTAAAAAATTAGGATCTAATAAGTTGCTATTAAGGAATATTGAATACCTTTCAAATATGTTAAATGGGTATTTTTACTCTTAGTCATTTAAATAATTTAATATATTTAGTAATTAAAAAAAAGAAGTTTAAAAGTATCATATCGGTATCTGTGATACTGGCCTTGAAAGTATCGGTATCGTATCGAAAACAAAATAAGTGGTATCGCCCATCCCTACTAACCCGACCCGACCCAATTCAAACCCAGGTTTCATTAATTCATTACAGGTGTGTGAGTATCTCAGGAAAGATGCACATAATCAGAACTCATAATGTGAGAGGACTGACGTCTGCTGTTTCTTCTGCACTCAAACCTTTTAAATGCTCATGCTTTTGAAGCTAATACAGTTTGATGTCTTCATCACACCGCCGTCTCCATATGCAGGGCTCGACATTAAGCATGTTCATGGGCTTCTCCAAGTAAATTGGTCACTTGTCCGAGTAAAAAAAAATGCTTGTCCGGAAAAAGTTGTATTTTTATTTTTGTGCGTTGTAAACAGTGTTGCCACAGTTACTTTGAAAAAGTAATCTGATTACTGATTACTCCTTTAAAAAGTAAAAAGTAGTTACTTTACAGATTGCTTGATTTTAAAAGTAACTAAGTAAGATTACACGTTACTTTATTAGTTACATTCAGCAGTTTCCGACAACAGCCCCGCCGCCTCCACTCATAAATGACGACCGTTTTTGCCAACACTCACTTTATTGGATGTACATTTTTAACAGTAATGTCAACAATGTATCTCTTGAGATTTTAAGTTGAAATTTTAAAAAAATTCCTGAAAAAATACTCTCCCCGAGACACCAGAAGAAAGCAAAAATATATATTTAAATTGTTTACTAAGGAAAATGACTAAAATAGTGACTCACAGTGACTTGGATAAATTACTTTAATCTGATTACTGGTTTGGAAATAGTAACGCATTAGATTAAACATGAAACTAAACCACCAGTAGTCGATTGAGTCACCATTGAGTCGATTCATCCAAACGATTCATTTAAGAATGAGGCAGTCATTTACGAACAGGTCAGTGAATCTTTGATTCAACCTGATTCATTCAAACACTGAATCGTTCAGTAACACACTGTTGCTGTGAGACGCGGTATGGTGTTGATGTCTGAAGCATGACCTCATTACACGCTCTGATGATGTCACTGCCTACACATGATCTCATCACATGCTCTGGTGACCTCATCACACGCTCTGATGATGTCACTGCCGACACATGATCTCATCACATGCTCTGGTGACCTCATCACACGCTCTGATGATGTCACTGCCGACACATGATCTCATCACATGCTCTGGTGACCTCATCACACGCTCTGATGATGTCACTGCCGACACATGATCTCATCACATGCTCTGGTGACCTCATCACACGCTCTGATGATGTCACTGCCGACACATGATCTCATCACATGCTCTGGTGACCTCATCACACGCTCTGATGATGTCACTGCTGACACATTACCTCATTGCACGCTCTGATGATGTCACTGCCTACACATGATCTCATCACATGCTCTGGTGACCTCATCACACGCTCTGATGATGTCACTGCTGACACATTACCTCATTACACGCTCTGATGATGTCACTGCCGACGCATGACCTCATTACACGCTCTGATGATGTCACTGCCGACACATGACCTCATTACACGCTCTGATGATGTCACTGCTGACACATGACCTCATCACGTGCTCTGATGTCACTGCTGACACATGACCTCATCACATGCTCTGATGATGTCACTGCTGACACATGACCTCATTACACGCTCTGATGATGTCACTGCCGACGCATGACCTCATTACACGCTCTGATGATGTCACTGCGGACACATGACCTCATTACACGCTCTGATGATGTCACTGCCTACACATGATCTCATCACATGCTCTGGTGACCTCATCACATGCTCTGATGATGTCACTGCTGACACATGACCTCATTACACGCTCTGATGATGTCACTGCCGACGCATGACCTCATTACACGCTCTGATGATGTCACTGCGGACACATGACCTCATTACACGCTCTGATGATGTCACTGCTGACGCATGACCTCATTACACGCTCTGATGATGTCACTGCGGACACATGACCTCATTACACGCTCTGATGATGTCACTGCCGACACATGACCTCATTACACTGTGCTCCATTAGTGATGCGTTCTTCCTCGCCTGTGTGTGTGCTTTTGTACACGGCAAATATAGTCCTGGTATTCAATGTGAAAATGTGCACAGTAAACATACTCTCCAATAAAAAGTAATATATTTCATTAGTAAACAACAGCTCAGATTACGCTATGTATGGGCTAGGTGAGTGTATAACCTGGTTTCATGCAGGAGGTGTGTGTGTGTGTGTGTGTGTGTGTGTGTGCGATCATGTCAGAGCACTCAGCTAATTACTAATTGCTCCACTTTAATCCTAGTTGTTCCAAATCTCATTAGCTGTAATTCTGGATTAACCAGTGAATAATCCTCTAGACCCTTAGAAAGAGCAGCTACAGAGACCAGTGTCTGATTAATCAAAGAAAAGCAAGCCAACAAACGTATCCCATATATATACGCTCTGTGATATCCTTGGATTCTGTGTGTGTGTGTGATGAAGGCACTTGTTTGATGTTGTTCATGCATTAAATATTCAAGCGGGATCTCGGCCTTTAGCTTGATTGAGAGACTGAGGTTGCGACACGCTACATGGATGTCACACACACTCGTGCTGTTGAGATCAGACGTGTGTATGTCGGGGAAACGATGGCCTTTCTGTGACATGCATGAGCCGCTAAGCCTCTCGAAGTGTGCCACACACACACGATAGAAAGACTTCAATGTCTGCAGGTGCTAATAAAGCAATATAATATCTGACGCACAGCATTAGCAAGAGCGCCAGACAGACGGACAACTTGTTTGTTCAATACACAAGTTCATTTCAAAGCACTTAGATTTACATGATTCAGTTTGAACAAATCAGTTAAGACTCAATAAATCATTTATGCAGCTTGGTTTCTTTCCTTTGTGTTTTTTTTTAACAAATTAGTTGAGTGAATGATTCTGTGATTCTCTTCGTGCAGCTTGTTTCATTCATTAATGAATCAGTGTTTTGAACAAATCAGTTGAGTTAATGATTCTGTGATTCGTTCATGCAGCTTGTTTTATTATGTGATGAATCAGTGTTTTTGAACAAATCAGTTGAGTAAATGATTCAATGACTTGTTAGTGCAGCTTGTTTTATCCCTTAATGAATCAGTGTTTTGAACAAATCAGTTGAGTGAATGATTCTGTGATTCGTTCGTGCAGCTTGTTTTATTATGTGATGGATTAGTGTTTTTGAACAAATCAGTTGAGTGAATGATTCAATGACTCATTAGTGCAGCTTGTTTTATTCCTTAATGAATCAGTGTTTTGAACAAATCAGTTGAGTAAATGATTCAATGACTCATTAGTGCAGCTTGTTTTATCCCTTAATGAATCAGTGTTTTGAACAAATCAGTTGAGTGAATGATTCTGTGATTCGTTCATGCAGCTTGTTTTATTACGTGATGAATCAGTGTTTTTGAACAAATCAGTTGAGTAAATGATTCAATGACTTGTTAGTGCAGCTTGTTTTATCCCTTAATGAATCAGTGTTTTGAACAAATCAGTTGAGTGAATGATTCTGTGATTCGTTCATGCAGCTTGTTTTATTATGTGATGGATTAGTGTTTTTGAACAAATCAGTTGAGTGAATGATTCAATGACTCATTAGTGCAGCTTGTTTTATTCCTTAATGAATCAGTGTTTTGAACAAATCAGTTGAGTAAATGATTCAATGACTCATTAGTGCAGCTTGTTTTATCCCTTAATGAATCAGTGTTTTGAACAAATCAGTTGAGTGAATGATTCTGTGATTCGTTCATGCAGCTTGTTTTATTACGTGATGAATCAGTGTTTTTGAACAAATCAGTTAAGTAAATGATTCAATGACTCATTATTGCAGCTTGTTTTATCCCTTAATGAATCAGTGTTTTGAACAAATCAGTTGAGTGAATGATTCTGTGATTCGTTCGTGCAGCTTGTTTTATTACGTGATGAATCAGTGTTTTGAACAAATCAGTTGAGTGAATGATTCTGTGATTCGTTCGTGCAGCTTGTTTTATTACGTGATGAATCAGTGTTTTGAACAAATCAGCTGAGTGAATGATTCTGTGATTCGTTCGTGCAGCTTGTTTTATTACGTGATGAATCAGTGTTTTGAACAAATCAGTTGAGTGAATGATTCTGTGATTCGTTCGTGCAGCTTGTTTTATTACGTGATGAATCAGTGTTTTGAACAAATCAGTTGAGTGAATGATTCTGTGATTCGTTCGTGCAGCTTGTTTTATTACGTGATGAATCAGTGTTTTGAACAAATCAGTTGAGTGAATGATTCTGTGATTCGTTCGTGCAGCTTGTTTTATTACGTGATGAATCAGTGTTTTGAACAAATCAGTTGAGTAAATGATTCAATGACTCGTCAATGCAGCTTGTTTTATTATATCTAATGCACAGACTGACTGGGACAAACGCAGACGAGCACTGATACAAACCGTTCTAATGGAGTGCTGTTCGGCCAATCAGATCAAGGACCGGAACTAAACCGCTGAATATATGTTTGATCTGTAACTTTTGTGCAATTTTTAGACCACAAGTCATGCCACAAATGTTCTAGAGAAACTAGATTGATCATCTCCTGTTTATCATCTGTTATCAGAGAGCTCCTGCTGGTTCTGAATGCAGAGCTTCGTGTGTGTGTGTGTGTGTGTGTGTGTGTGACATGTGAAATTATCTTTCTGG
Organism: Pseudorasbora parva; assembly: GCF_024679245.1. Classification (NCBI taxonomy): domain Eukaryota; kingdom Metazoa; phylum Chordata; class Actinopteri; order Cypriniformes; family Gobionidae; genus Pseudorasbora; species Pseudorasbora parva. Next base: position 1,657,038 of record NC_090174.1, read on the forward strand.
GTTTCCTATCAGAATAAAGTGCAAGGTCAAATAGAAAACATAACCAATATAAAGGAGGGTAATAGTTTCTCGTGGGGTCGTAAGTTATTTTCATCATTTACAGGGGCAAGTCTGTGATTTTATTGCCGTCTGAATCCAGAATGTCAGTGTTTTTCTCCCACCGCCAGTGTAAAAATCTCCGGCCGAATGACCGATTGTTTTTAGACAAACATTAAGGTCGTGTGGTGATTTAATTGCGAATCCACATCTCTGAGTGTTCAAGAAGAGATTGAAACTGTTTAAATGCTTTATGACCCCTGCAGAGCACCGTATCGTTGCGCTTCGCTGTAATTTGGATGCATTTTAAAGGTTTAAAGCCTACACTTTTATTATGAAATGCTGGAAAGTATTCACAAGAATAATCTTTCATCACCGCTCAAAAGAGAAAGAGAAGAAAAACACAAACATTTGAAATGAGCCGTTATTACGGCAGTAATTAACGTAGGTTTCCGCTCATGTCCACATTTTTAAAATGACATCCTTTTTTTTTTAAACAGGAGATTTAAATATTTTAATAATTTCCTATTATTAAATAAAATATGATTTTATTCTTATTATTCCAAGCATGAGGCATTTTTACAGCAGACAATCATTAGACTACACATATCAAGCTTTTAAAATGATGTTAAAGGGGCGGTTGCATGCGATTTGACTTGTTTATATTTAGTTAGTGTGTAATGTCGCTGCTTAAAAGTTACAGCGCTGAAAGTTCAATGCAAACGGAGATATTGTTTTTAAAGTTACGGCAGTTTATTGCCTACAAAAATGGCCGCTTTGGACTACAACGAGCTTCTTCCTGGGTTGGTGACATCACAAACCCTCACTAGTCTCCGCAGATGTGACTTCTGCCCGTAATGGGAAGGGGCGTGGCCTTCACCTGTGCTTGGCACTTCAGCCAATAAAAATACAGGAAACTACATTTGGCCATCTGACCAATCTAAGACCATTGCGTTTTTCAGTGGGAGGGGCTTCATAGAAGCAGGAAGCAAACGAGCCGTTCAAAGCACAGACAGCGGTGTGGAATAAAAGGAGAATAGAAGAAAAATACGGCGTAAAAAAAAAAAGACAGAAGAAAAATACAGCGTTTACAAAAAAGAAGAAGTATTAAGACCCATAAACACAACCAAGAAAAACACGGAACCATAAAATTAATTATTCTTTAATGAATCTGTTTTTTTTGTCATCCGAATGCACGAGTTTATCACTGAGTTGGCATGCAAATTTATTTATACGGACGTTATAGTTCTTGTCTGTGCCTCACATAATGCAGGTCTATGGTCACCACCTCAAAGAGCAGACACAGAGAAGTCCAAATGAAACAATCCCCCATCGTAAGTACACACTGATGGCCTAAGACACGAAACGAGCGGTGTGTGTGAGAAAACCAACAGTATTTATATCGTTTTTTACCTCTTGTACACCACAGGAAACGCACGCGCGCCCTCGGATCAGTCGGACGTAGTGGTGTACAAGAGGTAAAAACGATATAAATACTGTTGGTTTTCTCACACACACCGCTCGTTTCGTGTCTTAGGCCATCAGTGTGTACTTACGATGGGGGATTGTTTCATTTGGACTTCTCTGTGTATGCTCTTTGAGGTGGTGACCATAGACCGGCATTATGTGAGGCACAGACAAGAACGGTTTGACCTAAAATGATCAAAATTAAAACAAATACTCCTACATCTCGGATGCCCATGAGGTAAGCCAAAACATATCAAAATTTAATTCCAAAGTGAACTATCCCTTTAAAATGATGTTAATGATCCTATATTTCCTTCTGCATGTCTTGGTGCAGTGACTGCATGTGTGGAGGTTTGAGCTCTTTGGGTCAGCAGGAACAGGATTATCTGTCCTGCGCTCTAGGTGTCCTTCAGGAGAATTAGGCCAGCTTCAGTCAGTCTGCAGTCTCTGCCTGTTCATGCTGGATGTGCTTCTTCAATCCTAATGGATATAGGAGCAGTTTTATACTTGGATTTGGGAGTTTTAGAGAAGCTTTTTGGTGCTTTCAGAGAGCTCAGCATTCATGTTCTTCAACGGATCCAACGCTGGATGTGCTTCTCTCCTGTTCTGGAGTCTTTACATCGGTTCCAGGTCAAGTTTAGGGTTGATTTTTAAAATCTTGTGGCATTGCGATATTTGTCTGAGCTTTTTATTTTCTATACTCCATCGCGTAATCTTAATTGTCTGAAACTGGCCTTGTAGTTGTTCCAAAAACTCGTCTTAGACTGATGGGTCTTGTCTAATCAGCTCCAAAATTATGCAATTCTTTACCGATTGAGATAAGGCAAGCTCAATCCCTCTGCATTTTTAAATCTAGCCTAAAAACTTATTTTTTTAGGGTAGCTTTTTATTAAACGTTTTTATCAATTTCACATAGTCTGAATTGAATACCATTTTCCTTCTTTTTCATATTCATTTTTGTGATTTTTAATTTTGTGTACTATGTTTTGTCTGTTCTGTAAAGCGCTTTGAAATGTATATTTAAAGGCGCTATAGAAAATAAAGATTATTTATTATTTCAATCCTAATATTGATAAGACGGAGCAGTTTTATGCTTGAATTTGGGAGTTTTAGGGAAGCTTTTTGATGCTTTTGGAGAGTCCGGGCGTTCATGTTCTTCAACGGATCCAACAGAAGAAGTCTCCGCTTGGTTATTAACCTTCAAAGACGATGCTCTGATCACGGCAAAAATCGGATCGGGTCAGTCCAGCTTTAATCCACAAAAACCTCCATCATTGTGACTTGTAGCTGACTGTGAGTTTTGTAAATCGGGGCTCATGTCGACTGAAGCGTTTCCTCTGAGCGGGGCTCAGATAGCCATGTGTCGTCTGGTCCATCGTGGCCCCAGACCCAAAGCCACATTGAGGCCTCTGAACCTGGAGCTCAGCCTCTATGTGGAGAAGACTCGCACCAAACCAAAATGCAGGTACAGGCGGACGCTTCCCCAGATAACAGGGAACTTAAAGGGTTAGTTCATCCAAAAATTTAATTTATGTCATTAATGGCTCTAGTTCCACACCCGTAAGACCTCCGTTCATCTTCACACACACTTTAAGATATTTTATATTTAGTCCGAGAGCGTATGCAAGTGTATGCACACTATACTGTCCATGTCCAGAAAGGGAATAAAAACATCATCACAGTAGTCCATATGAGACATCAGTGGGTTAATTAGAGTCTCTTGAAGCATCCGAAATACATTTGGGTCCAAAAATAACAAAAACTACGACTTTATTCAGCATTGGCTTCTCTTCCGGGTTTGTGTTCAATCCTCAAATAAAGATTCAATTGAAAAATTCATTGAAAGACTCTAATTAACCCACTGATGTCTCATATGGACTACTTTGATGATGTTTTTATTCCCTTTCTGGACATGGACAGTATAGTGTGCATACACTTGCATACGCTCTCGGACTAAATATAAAATATCTTAAACTGTGTGTGAAGATGAACGGAGGTCTTATGGGTGTGGAGCGACATTAGGGAGAGGAGTTAATGATGTCAATTTCATTTTTGGGTGAACTAACCCTTTAAGTTGTGAACAAACATCAGTTACGGTAATAGATCTTAATGAAGTGTTTTCAGTAGATCTGTTGATTTAAAGTGTCCATAACATGTTAGTCTTGAGTCGTGTTGATCCATGCCAGACAGCAAGAATCCACCACTCATATCATTTCAGAAAATGTCAAAATCATTCTTGCTTCAGAGGAAAGAATCGTCTCCCATTTTAAAACAAAGCAGAGGTGGATGTGGGTCCATTTAGAGTCGGGCCAACATTCTTTCCTGACCGCAGGACTGAATAAATCTGCAGCAGCCAAACCAAAAGCACGAGCGATTCAGACATTAATAGAGAAGAAGCCAAACCAGGGAGCTGTTGTCAAAACAGTGCTTTCAGACCACTGAAGCTCAGAGAGCACGATGGAAATATGTTTTATGTTTATGAGAACGCAAGACTGCCCGAAACAAAGCTGAATACATGCAACATGTGCTCTGCCTCCAAATCCTGGAACTAACAATGTGCACTGAAAAAATGCTTTTCTTACTCAGTATTTTTGTTGTGTTTCTAGTCTAAATATCTAACAATTCTTACATTAAGAAACATTTACTAGACAAGTCCACATTATTATCCTGTTTTGGGAAAAATAACTCAAAATGAAGAGAGTTTTTGCTTAAAATAAGATAAATAATCTGCCAATGGGGTGAGAAAAATAATCTTGTTTTCTGTTTGAATTAAGATTATTTTTCTCACCCCATTGGCAGATTATTTATCTTATTTTAAGCAAAAACTCTCTTCATTTTGAGTTATTTTTTCCTAAAACAAGACAATTACTTTTGCTTGTCTAGTAATTAAATACTATAATCAAAAATACTAAGTAAGAAAAGCATTTTTTGCAGTGTGTGAGAATACAGAACCAATCAAACAGAGGAAAACCAACATAATCGAAAATTGACTCATTTAAGACCGCCAGATATAAATGCTTCTTTCAGCGGTTTTACCACAGACAGACGAGACACCACGGGCAAAAGTTATTAATTGTGTTTGGTTTTGAAACCCGAACTGACACACCAGAACAATACAGTGAAATAATCATCGAAATATGAGCAAATCAAGGCCTCTAAACATGAAAAATAGATTGCATTATACCTTTGTGTCCTAGCAAGTGTGTGAAATGTGCCAATCAAAATGTGGCATTGCGAAATATCAACGTCTATTTCATCATTAAAATGCCTTTTCACATTCATCTTAAGTGAGGGACAGGATAATAGCCTGTTATATTAGAATCAAGTTTTTTTTTTTCATTTCTCAATACATTTCTCCCTTTTTCAGGACTTTTTTCACACACAGTGATCACAGCTTCAGATCATTCATCATAGCTTTGGCACAAAATTACTTTAATGATGACATTTTTCAAATTGAATTCTTTTCTCACTCAGACAGAAACACGGCCATTTTGCACATTTTCAAAATGATAGAATGAAGTGTTACTCTAACTCAGGGGTTTTCAAACTTTACGATACCAAGGACCCCCAAAGATGATGCACCTTAATGGGGGACCACCTTAAATCCATCAATATATTTGTATTTATGAAAAAACATTTAAACTGTTAGATAAATAGTAAGTGTGACATATGTGGCCCTATCTTGCACCCAGCGCAATTGACTTTGTACACCGCCGCATGTGTCATTCCTATTTTGCACCCGCGCAAAGCGCGCTTTTCCCTCCACAGAAGCACGTCGCTAAACTAGAGAATGAACTTGCGCTCCCTGGGCGGTTCAGCACAAAAAAAGGAGGCGTGTTCCGGCGCAAACAATCCCTGGAGCTATTTTGCTGTTCCAGTAAACAGCTGCGCCACTGAGCAGAAAAAACCTAGTCTAAAGTCAGTGGCGCGTTGTTCATTATGCTATTTTAAGGGCGCATGCTTGACCATAATGTATAGCGTGCACAACGCGCATACACTTTGCTCATGTAATCTACACAGATGCAACAGTTATTTTTGCAAATCATAAATTGTTACACTAAAAAAATATTAACACACGAGATGACGGAAATCATTGTGGTGTGCCACGAAGATGTGAAAAAATAGGCATAAATCTAGCTTACAAATTATTCAATTGTAGTGATTAAGGATCAGACCTGTTTGCCCAATAGTGGCGAGACGTATCTGTATATAAGGACATCTGACAAACTGGTTTGTCCGTCAAGAACCAGGAAATAAAAAATCGACTGAAAAACTGTTTAACCGACGCTATTGTGGGTGGGTTTCTCCATCCCCATACAACACAACTCCTCTGTCTTTCACTGCTCTTCAAGAACATCAGTCTCCTCGGCTGTGAACCGCTCCTGGCGTGCGCCTGGTAAATATGCCATAATAATAGCAGCCCATAATGGAACTTGCGCAGCTGCTTTTAAAGGGAATGTTGGATGCCGCTCTGATTGGTTTATTCATCTTACGCCCAAACCACACCTATGAATAATGAAGCTACTTCAGACCAACCCATTTTAGATTTGCGCCGGCGCAAGAGCCATTTATCCCGCCGGGAAAAGAGCAACAGCGCCGAGACCCGCCCACAAAGTTACTTGCGCTTCGCGCTTTGACACTTGCGTTTCAGATCGTTAAAATAGAGCCCTAAAAATGCAACATTGTTTCCAAATTTAAATTGGATATACTTAAAGTTGGATGCAAAGTATAAACCTGAGAAGGTGTTCAGTTAAATTAGCAACTTTTGCAAAAATAAATGTATGTACCGGTAAGCAGCTTGCATACGGCATTAAGAATTCTGCTCTACGAAACCAGTGAGCGAGATAAAGGGGACTATAGTGAGAAAAATTAACTAGCAAGATACAAAGCAAACATATACAATTCTGAAAGGTACGTTTAAGGCAAACAATGTGAGAAATGTTTAGAAATGAAAGAGTTAGCTTGTTCAGTAGACTTTATCCATTTTTGCTTTGTCTTTTAACTATCTGAATTTTTTCTGGGGACTCCTTAGAGCCTTCCCCGGACCCCAGTTTCAAAACCCCTGCTCTAACTTTCATGATATCCAAAAAGAAACATTGTTAAAATATAATCATGAGAGTTTTAAATGTTGAGAGAACATTCAAATGTAACCTTCTCTGAACATTTTTAACCTGTTAACTGTCACCCCCCTTTCTGAAAATATACATGAAAATTCACTATCCAAACTTAAATAGTAAAAAAAAAAAAAAACTTAAATGCAAGATTTAAATTTAGATTTTAAGACTTAAATTTACTCTAAATAAAATGTACTGTACTAGATATTTAATGTTTTATATAAAATATTTGTACTCTAAAATTACTATCAAATCAAAGCCATATGTCTAATTAATTTGTGTTCCAAATTTGAAGTTGATATCACAAAAATGTAAGTTCCCATGAGATTGTTTAGGCACTGTTCCACAAATAGCCACCGGGTGTCATTGAAATTTATAGATTTATTTATGCAATATAAATGTATATACTTTTGTCCAAATATCAGTTTGCAGATATAGAACCGTGAGACTCAGACCTTTCCGACGATGTTTCGTCAAGATTAGAAAAGGTTTTTATTATAACGAAGTTTAATAAATGTTGTAATATGAAACATGACGACGCCCACCAGGGGAGGAGCCTGCCAGAAGAATTTAGAGCACCGTTTCCGTGGTAACGCAAGGTCCGATTTCAAAATGGTTTGCACAGGATAAATCTTGAGTTCTTAAGCTTTCGAATGATATATAGTTTTGTCAACATTAGATCAGGATAAATATAGGATATAATCGTTTTAAACATGTCGTGGCAAACAGGCCCACCAGAGGGCCAGTGAACAGGTTAAAGTGATAATATGGGATGTTCCTCCTTAACGTTCAAACATTCTTGATATACATAAAAAACAACAACATTTTGAACATTTAAAAAGCATTCAGAAATAACGTTTTCATAACTGTTTAAAGGAACTGTATGTAAGAAATGTATTTCAATTAATCATAAAACAATCCTGATATATCGCTAGACATTAAGAAATCATGCTAATTTTAAACACTTCTATCACTGACAACATTAGTCCGGCCAGGATATTGTCATTTAAAAGTTGTGTTTTGGCCTGAAGCTCCACCCCCTCCACCTATCGACCAATCAGGAAGTCAGTAGTGTTCCGGGTTGCCAGATGTGCTCTAGTTACCACAGCTGCAGATCTACAAACGTTCTGCTGATCCTGCAGCCAATCTGGCAACCTCGAGTCAGGGGGAGGGGGAGGGGGATCCACCGCTCTACAGGCATTTGAAAGTGACTGCAGTACCAGTTTTGGCCACAATCTTACATACACTTCCTTTAATGGGAATGTTAGTAACTTTTTTTGCTGGCTATTATTGTGCAACATGACACAATTCAGTGTTCAGCTTTTCACCAAACTCAACAATATTGACATTTCTTTCATTAATCACTCATTATTTTTGCATGGCTTGTGTTTTCCAGAATGGAAGCCTCTTGTCTGGAGTTGGCTCTGGAGGGCGAGAGACTGTGTAAAGCGGGAGATTTTAAAGGCGGTACTGCGTTCTTCGAAGCTGCAGTTCAGGTGGGAACGGAGGACCTTAAAACACTCAGCGCCATCTACAGCCAGCTAGGCAACGGATACTTCTACCTGAAGGAGTACGGAAAAGCCCTGGAGTACCATCGGCACGATCTCACGCTCGCTCGGTGAGGACAAACATCTTTAATAGCAGTCAAATCCACCTTTAAAGGTGTCATGAACTGGCTTCTTTTATTTTTTTATACTGTTGTCTGAGGTCAACTAATGACGTTTGTGTGTTTTTTACATTCAAAAACATCATAACTAATAAGTAATAGTCTATTTTCTTCACTGGTTTTGATGGGCGTGTCACTGGAGACTTTGAAGGAAACGCCCACGGCTAGGATTGGATAAGATTTGCATATTTAATGAGCTCAGCTGTTAGTTCACATGAGGGAGGGATTGTTTTGAAAGCGGCACCCTAAACCTACCCATCACACACACACACACACAGATCAAGAAAGGAATATTGTTTCACTATTTGAGATTGACTGGCCTGCCGATGGGCGTATGTTTTGGTAGCCCGTCTGGAAAACACACACACAGCCCCGGGACTACTATTACATATATAAAAGACGTTTTACTCACATAAGTGTGTTGCACCATTCCTGTCGGATCCACTATAGAAGCACAGCATTGTGTTTTAATCTCAATTTGTCTGCAAATCCAACTCGACCTGAGACTTGTTTACAAACAATTCCGCAGTGAAATGAAGCGAACACGCATAATGTCTTCCACACGTGAGCTGGAAGTATCACACATTCCTAATATAAGGAGCCGAAGGAAGCTTATTCAGCGACTGTGTTCTTACACAATATCTTGCTATCTGCTTCGGCATGTTTATTGCTGCTGGCTAGCGTGATCTGATGAGTCGGTGGGCGGGGCTACTGAATTAGATGAGTCGGTGGGCGGGGCTACTGAATTAGATGAGTCGGTGGGCGGGGCTTCTGAATTAGACGTGCTGTAGAGGCGTGTTTCGTCACTCGATGACGTCAGTATGAAGCACACGATAGTTTTCTGGGCCTGGTGTCTATAAAACCTTTTCTTTGACTAACAATGAAGTGTTCAGCTCTGAAACTTACAGGATATAGGGCCTTAAGCTTAAGGTAAAGTTGATTTCTCAATTCATCACCCCTTTAAATGTGAGCTCGGTTTCAGGCAAATCATGCAAAGTTGCAATTTAATCCAGGACGATCGGGGACCGGATCGGAGAAGGGAAGGCCAGTGGGAATCTGGGAAACACTCTGAAGGTTTTGGGCCGCTATGATGAAGCCGCTGTGTGCTGTCAGAGACACCTGGACATTTCTCAAGAACAAGGAGACAAGGTGAGGAAACCAAACTGAACAAAACTGACTACAGATTGAGAAAGTGAGCTCCAGTTTACAAACCTGTAAATACACTCACCTAAAGGATTATTAGGAGCACCATACTAATCCTGTGTTTGACACATTTCGCCTCCAGAACTGCCTTAATTCTACGTGGCATTGATTCAACAAGCTGCTGAAAGCATTCTTTAGAAATGTTGACCCATATTGATAGGAGAGCATCTTGCAGTTGATGGAGATTTGTGGGATGCACATCCAGGGCACGAAGCTCCCGTTCCACCACATCCCAAAGATGCTCTATTGGGTTGAGATCTGGGGACTGTAGCTGCCATTTTAGTACAGTCAACTCATTGTCATGTTCAAGAAACCAATTTGAAATGATTTGAGCTTTGTGACATGGTGCATTATCCTGCTGGAAGTAGCCATCAGAGGATGGGGACATGGTGGTCATAAAGGGATGGACATGGTCAGAAACAATGCTCAGGTAGGCCGTGGCATTTAAACGATGCCCGATTGGCACTAAGGGGCCTAAAGTGTGCCAAGAAAACATCCCCCACACCATTACACCACCACCACCAGCCTGCACAGTGGTAACAAGGCATGATGGATCCATGTTCTCATTCTGTTTACGCCAAATTCTTACTCTACCATCTCAATGTCTCAACAGAAATCGAGACTCATCAGACCAGGCAACATTTTTCCAGTCTGTCCAATTTTGGTGAGCTCAAGCAAATTGTAGCCCCTCTTCCCTATTTGTAGTGGAGATGAGTGGCACCCGGTGGGGTCTTCTGCTGTTGTAGCCCATCCGTCTCAAGGTTGTGTGTGTTGTGGCTTCACAAATGCTTTGCTGCATACCTCGGTTGTAACGAGTGGTTATTTCAGTCAAAGTTGCTCTTCTATCAGCTTGAATCAGTCGGCCCATTCTCCTCTGACCTCGAGCATCAACAAGGCATTTTCTCCCACAGGACTGCTGCATACTGGATGCTCTTCCCTTTTCACACCATCCTTTGTAAACCCTAGAAATGGTTGTGTGTGAAAATCCCAGTAACTGAGCAGATTGTTAAATACTCAGACCGGCCCGTCTGGCACCAACAATCATGCAACGCTCAAAATTGCTTTCTTTTTTTCTGAATCACCTTTCTTTCCCATTCTGACATTCAGTTTGGAGTTCAGGAGATTGTCTTGACCAGGACCACACCCCTAAATGCATTGAAGAACTGGCATGGGATTGGTTGATTAGATAATTGCACTAATGAGAAATTGAACAGGTGTTCCTAATAATCCTTTAGGTGAGTGTATATTTTTATACTGTACTTGCTTTGGACCAAAACTGACAACACACAGACATACAAATCCATATTAAACCCTGCAGCTCGTGGAGACACATTGATGTCTTAAATGTGCACTATGCAACTTTCCGTCCACTGGAGGGCGCCTATTCTAAACAAAGGCGTAGTTTGATGACGCAAAGTGTGAGCGCAGCATCTTGGGACATGTGGTCTTCACCTCACAGCCGGTAGAAAATATGACTCGGGCAGAAATCATGTTCATGAATGCGGTTATTAACGTTACTGTAGTAAAGCAGAGCAGGACCGAGTGTTGAGGAGCTGAGCACGGCCGCTGGAGCGATTGGTTATTAACGTTACTGTAGTGAAGCAGAGCAGGAGCGAGTGTTGAGGAGATGAGCACGGCCGCTGGAGCGATTGGTTATTAACGTTACTGTAGTGAAGCAGAGCAGGAGCGAGTGTTGAGGAGATGAGCACGGCCGCTGGAGCGATTGGTTATTAACGTTACTGTAGTGAAGCAGAGCAGGACCGAGTGTTGAGGAGCTGAGCACGGCTGCTGGAGCGATTGGTTATTAACGTTACTGTAGTGAAGCAGAGCAGGACCGAGTGTTGAGGAGCTGAGCACGGCCACTGGAGCGATTGGTTATTAACGTTACTGTAGTGAAGCAGAGCAGAACCGAGTGTTGAGGAGCTGAGCACGGCCACTGGAGCGATTGGTTATTAACGTTACTGTAGTGAAGCAGAGCAGGAGCGAGTGTTGAGGAGCTGAGCACGGCCACTGGAGCGATTGGTTATTAACGTTACTGTAGTGAAGCAGAGCAGGAGCGAGTGTTGAGGAGCTGAGCACGGCCACTGGAGCGATTGGTTATTAACGTTACTGTAGTGAAGCAGAGCAGGAGCGAGTGTTGAGGAGCTGAGCACGGCCGCTGGAGCGATTGGTTATTAACGTTACTGTAGTGAAGCAGAGCAGGACCGAGTGTTGAGGAGCTGAGCACGGCCACTGGAGCGATTGGTTATTAACGTTACTGTAGTGAAGCAGAGCAGAACCGAGTGTTGAGGAGCTGAGCACGGCCACTGGAGCGATTGGTTATTAACGTTACTGTAGTGAAGCAGAACAGGAGCGAGTGTTGAGGAGCTGAGCACGGCCACTGGAGCGATTGGTTATTAACGTTACTGTAGTGAAGCAGAGCAGGAGCGAGTGTTGAGGAGCTGAGCACGGCTGCTGGAGCGATTGGTTAATAACGTTACTGTAGTGAAGCAGAGCAGGACCGAGTGTTGAGGAGCTGAGCACGGCCGCTGGAGCGATTGGTTATTAACGTTACTGTAGTGAAGCAGAGCAGGACCGAGTGTTGAGGAGCTGAGCACGGCCGCTGGAGTGATTGGTTATTAACGTTACTGTAGTGAAGCAGAGCAGGACCGAGTGTTGAGGAGCTGAGCACGGCCGCTGGAGCGATTGGTTATTAACGTTACTGTAGTGAAGCAGAGCAGGAGCGAGTGTTGAGGAGCTGAGCACGGCCGCTGGAGCGATTGGTTATTAACGTTACTGTAGTGAAGCAGAGCAGGAGCGAGTGTTGAGGAGCTGAGCACGGCCGCTGGAGCGATTGGTTATTAACGTTACTGTAGTGAGCAGGACCGAGTGTTGTGGAGCTGAGCACGGCTGCTATAGCGATTGGTTATTAACGTTACTGTAGTGAAGCAGAGCAGGAGCGAGTGTTGTGGAGCTGAGCACGGCTGCTGGAGCGATTGGTTATTAACGTTACTGTAGTGAAGCAGAGCAGGACCGAGTGTTGTGGAGCTGAGCACAGCCGCTGGAGCGATTGGTTATTAACGTTACTGTAGTGAAGCAGAGCAGGAGCGAGTGTTGTGGAGCTGAGCACGGCCGCTGGAGCGATTGGTTATTAACGTTACTGTAGTGAAGCAGAGCAGGAGCGAGTGTTGAGGAGCTGAGCACGGCCGCTGGAGCGATTGGTTATTAACGTTACTGTAGTGAAGCAGAGCAGGAGCGAGTGTTGAGGAGCTGAGCACGGCCGCTGGAGCGATTGGTTATTAACGTTACTGTAGTGAAGCAGAGCAGGACCGAGTGTTGTGAAGCTGAGCACGGCAGCTGGAGCGATTGGTTATTAACGTTACTGTAGTGAAGCAGAGCAGGACCGAGTGTTGAGGAGCTGAGCACGGCCGCTGGAGCGATTGGTTATTAACGTTACTGTAGTGAAGCAGAGCAGGACCGAGTGTTGAGGAGCTGAGCACGGCTGCTGGAGCGATTGGTTATTAACGTTAATGTAGTGAAGCAGAGCAGGAGCGAGTGTTGTGGAGCTGAGCACGGCTGCTGGAGCGATTGGTTATTAACGTTACTGTAGTGAAGCAGAGCAGGACCGAGTGTTGAGGAGCTGAGCACGGCTGCTGGAGCGATTGGTTATTAACGTTACTGTAGTGAAGCAGAGCAGGACCGAGTGTTGAGGAGCTGAGCACGGCTGCTGGAGCGATTGGTTATTAACGTTACTGTAGTGAAGCAGAGCAGGAGCGAGTGTTGAGGAGCTGAGCACGGCCGCTGGATCGATTGGTTATTAACGTTACTGTAGTGAAGCAGAGCAGGAGCGAGTGTTGAGGAGCTGAGCACGGCCGCTGGAGCGATTGGTTATTAACGTTACTGTAGTGAAGCAGAGCAGGAGCGAGTGTTGAGGAGCTGAGCACGGCCGCTGGAGCGATTGGTTATTAACGTTACTGTAGTGAAGCAGAGCAGGACCGAGTGTTGAGGAGCTGAGCATGTCCGCTGGAGCGATTGGTTATTAACGTTACTGTAGTGAAGCAGAGCAGGAGCGAGTGTTGAGGAGCTGAGCACGGCCGCTGGAGCGATTGGTTATTAACGTTACTGTAGTGAGCAGGACCGAGTGTTGTGGAGCTGAGCACGGCCGCTGGAGCGATTGGTTATTAACGTTACTGTAGTGAGCAGGACCAAGTGTTGTGGAGCTGAGCACGGCCGCTGGAGCGATTAGTTATTAACGTTACTGTAGTGAGCAGGACCAAGTGTTGTGGAGCTGAGCACGGCTGCTGGAGCGATTGTTACACAAACACGCCTTGCGAGCACCGGGACTTTTATCGGGACGGGACGGGACACATTCGCTTTTCCGCTCTTCCGGTTACGATTATGAGGCAATGCAGCTCTGTTTATCATATTAGATACAGTTAAGTGTGTTGAAAATTCTGTTATGTCGTTACTCCATGCTTTCACTTGTTCACACTCTAAGAGTAAAGCGCTCCTGCCAAATAAAACCCGAAACCGAGGCTAACGCAGATATGACGCAATTGACAGGCGACTCGCTCAGACGCTATGCTGAAACGTCCCGGTATTGTAGGTACTCAACTGAACAAAAGATATAACACCTGCCTAGTGGTTTTTAGATATTTTACTGCAAAGATACTGCGTAGTGCACCTTTAAGACACGAAACGATTGGTTTCTGACAGAATAGTGTCAGTGTTCGTCGCTCGACTACTCGAGACTGTTCTCCAAGATGGCTGCCGTCTGTGATCGCGTAATGTTCTGTCTTTATAAAGTATCTTCTTATTAAACTGTTTGTACTCTTATAAAGTTCTCAATGCTGCGGTTAGCATGTAGGGACCCTCATTATGCTGCCGTGTTAGTGTGAGGCTATGTTGAGCCTTGTTAGTGGTATTAACTAGTGGTGTAATTTGACTTACCCTGTGCCCCATAGACAAGCGCTATAAGCTAATCTGTGTTTAGAGATAAAACTCTTTACATTCGATTTCATGAAAACGCATCCGCAAAACTATTTTTTTTTATGGTTATGTATGTGTGCATGCATATACTGAATTGTATGTATGCACCTATATGACATATGCTATCTTGTGTAAAATGATTGCAACTGGAATTTTGCTTGTTGACCAAAAAACTAAATAAATAAATGTTGTGGCAGGTTGGGGAGGCCAGGGCTCTGTATAACATTGGGAACGTTTTTCACGCCAAAGGGAAGCAGCAACTTTGGGGCTGTGCTCAAGATCCCGGAGACCTTCCGTCCGACGTCAGAGACACGCTGCAGCGAGCCACGGCCTTCTACGAGTGAGTAAAGTTTGCTGAAGTTTGCCGGAGCATTATTGAACCCAAATCCCTGAGACCTGTTTGCCCGACTGGTTCATCATTAAAGGGTTAGTTCACCCAAAAATGTAAACTCTGTCATTAATTCCTCCTGTGATTGGACAGCCGTCAGACCTCCGTTCGTCTTCACACACAGATGAAGATACTAGTGTTGAAATCCGATGGCTCAGAAAGGCCTTCATTGACACCAATGTCATTTCCTCTCTCAAGACCCATAAAGGCACTAAAGACGTCGTTACAAAGCCCATCTCACTACAGCGGATCTACAATCATTTATGAAGACATGAGAAGAGTTTTTGTGACTTATATAGTGATGGCCAATTCCAAAACAAAGCTTTGAACTGTTATGAATCAGTGAATCGATTCATCATTCGTGAGTCAAACTGCTGAAATCGCGTGACTTTGGTGATCCGAATCATGAATCGATTCACTGACTCATAACGGTTCAAAGCTTTGTTTTGGAATCGGCCCATCACTATATAAGTCGTTATTTAGTGTTTTTTGCGCACAAAAACTATTCTGGCCTCTTCATCAATGATTGTCGAGCCGCTGTAGTGAGATGGGCTTTGTAACGACGTCTTTAGTGCCTTTATGGGTCTTGAGAGAGGAAATGACATTGGTGTCAATGAAGGCCTTTCTGAGCCATCGGATTTCAACACTAATATCTTCATCTGTGTGTGAAGATGAGCGGAGGTCTGACGGCTGGCCAACCACAGGAGGAATTAATGACACAGTTTACATTTCTGGGTGAACTAACCCTTTAACAGCGACATTTAGCAAATCCAGAAGTTTAAAGGGCACATAAATGAGTCACAGAAAGACCAGAGGCATCAGACGGATGAGAAAATCCTCCCTCATTCACTTGGAAAACATGCAGAACAGGGAAATCTTTAAAAATATTTAAGCCTAAATTAATTGGGTTTATGTAAAACGTCCATGGGTTTGAATTGAACTTCATTTGATGCATATTTGTTTTGGTTTTTTTTGCATTCAAATTGCATACACCACTCAGGCATAACATTATGACCAGTGAAGTGAATAACACTGATGATCTCTTCATCACGGCTCCTGTTAGTGGGTGGGATATATTAGGCAGCAAGTGAACATTTAGTCCTCAGAGTTGATGTGTGTGAAGCAGGAGAAATGGGCAAGCGTAAGGATTTGAGCAAGTTTGGCCAGATTGTGACGGCTAGACGACTGGGTCAGAGCATCTCCAAAACTGCAGCTCTTGTGGGCTGTTCCCGGTCTGCAGTGGTCAGTATCTATCAAAAGTGCTCCAAGGAAGGACCAGTGGAGAACCGGCCACAGGGTCATGGGCGGCCAAGGCTCATTGATGACCGTGGGGAGCGAAGGCTGGCCCGTGGGGTCCGATCAAACAGACGAGCTACTGGAGCTCAAACTGCTCCAGAAGTTAATGCTGGATCTAGGGATGGGATGATTACCTGTTTTACGATAAACTAGGATAAAATGTACTGATGATTAGCATTATCATTGAAATGGCAGTGACAGCGCTCTGGAGATGTTTAAGCCTGTTCTAAAAGGACCAAATCTGATGTGTGGTCATATTTTGGCTCTGATTGAAACCTAATCGAGGATGGTCACCCTGTCTAAAGGACATGCAAAAAGAAAGTTGCTCCAGTAGGGAGAAACACTTCAAATCTGCCGAGCCGTCTTCGTGACCGTCACACACTGTTAGCGAACTCGAGGCCAGATAACTTTGACCTCAATACTAAAACTACATCTGGACACAATGTTGTCTCACTTTTTCATCTTTGAAATTAACATTAATGTGCTGAACAAACAAGTCCGATCCATGCCCCAGGACTTAAAGGATCTGCTGCTAACATCTTGGAGCCAGACACCACAACACATCTCTTAGTGGAGTCGATGCCTTGACAGTTCAGCCAAGACAATATTAGGAATGTGGTCATAATGTTATGCCTGATCGATGTAAATATATGCATTAGGATTGTAGTGGATTTAAAATACATTACCTCTATATGTAATCGTGAAAAACACTAAGTTATGATCAAGTGCTCTAGTTTATTAGTCAACATATCAAAATAAGTAATAAAACATTATTAAAAGATGAGTTATAATGCCCTTTAAAGTTAAGCTTTGACATTCTTACAAGGTGCAGTGTCTCTTTAAGTGCACTTGAGTGGCCTTGATTTCATCAATATTATATTATAAGTCATTTTTTTTAAAGATTCCCACATGAAAAAAAACTACTATAGCATATTATAGTAAAATTAAAGTAAAATCACTCGTGTTTTGAACCATACTATAGTAAATATACTACAGTAAATTGTATATTTTATAGTATTTACTACACTTTGTTAATTTACTGTAGTATATGGTTCAAAAACACTATAATATTTACTAGAGTAATTTACTCAAAAATACACACACACACACACACACACACACACACACACACACACACACACACACACACACACACACACACACAGATACACACTCACACACGCACTCAAACAGATACAGACACACACGTGCGCTCACACACACACACACACACACACACACACACACACACACACACACACACACACACACACACACACACTCACACTCAAAAACTCAGACACACTTTCTCTCACACACACTGTATCTCATACACACACACACACACACACACACACACACACACACACACACACACACAAGCGCGCGCGCTCTTTCACTCACACACACACTCTCTCTCTCACACACACACAAACACACACACACACACACGCGCGTGATCTCTCATTCACACACTCTCTCTCTCTCTCACACACACACACAAACACAAAACGCGTCTTTGCTGAATTAAAGGATTAACAATTATATAATAAATTGATCAAAAGTGACATTAAAGTCATTTATAATGCTCCAAAAAGATTATATTTGAAATTAATGCTGTTCTTTAGAACTTTCTATCCACTGAAGAATCTTAAAACAAACTACACTTTGTTAATTTACTGTAGTATATTTACTATAGTATGATTCAAAACACTATAGTATTTACTAGAGTAATTTTACTCTAATATACAAGTGAAGCACATGTAACACAGTTAAGCACTTTTAGAGAGGTGTTGTTGTTCATAATAATAGCACTGATGAGTTTAGGTTTCTTCAGGATGAATCTGTCTCTGGTGAAGGAGTTGGGAGATCGAGCCGCCCAGGGAAGAGCTTTTGGGAATCTCGGGAACACTCATTACCTGCTGGGGAATTTTGTTGAGGCCATTAAGTTCCACAGAGAGGTAAAAAAACTGGATTAGATTTAGTCTGCATTAGGAATCTCACAGGGATTTGCATTTCAAAGTAACACACAATCGCTCCTTGTTGTTTTCCAGCGTCTTTCCATTGCAAAGGAATTTGGAGACAAGGCAGCCGAGCGGAGAGCGTACAGTAACCTAGGCAACGCTCTCATTTTTCTGGGCCAGTTTAATCCGGCAACAGAGTATTACAGGTAATCGTGGCTCACAGCGCCATCTACAGGATACACACGGTTGTTACTGAAATGAAAGAGACAGAAACGCTGCTGTACACACACCTTGAGGACAGGAGAAGATTAAAGAGCATCTACTGAGATTTTCACATCATGCTATAAGCCAGAGGAAAACACTGAGGAAGCAAACAGCATCAGATGTGGTTTACATACGTCTCCATATTATCAGACGAGCCTTGATACACACTGCAAAAAATGCTTGTCTTAGTAAGTATTTTTGTCTTGTTTTTAAATATCAAAAAAATCTTACATTTAAGAAACTTTTACTAGACAAGTACAAATTATTGTCTTGTTATGGGAAAAATAACTCTAAATGAAGAGAGTTTTTGCTTAAAATAAGATCAATAATCTGCCAATGGGGTGAGAAAAATAATCTTGTTTTCGGTTTGAATTAAGATTATTTTTCTCACCCCATTGGCAGATTATTTATCTTATTTTAAGCAAAAACTCTCTTCATTTTGAGTTATTTTTCCACAAAACAAGACAACTACTTTTGCTTGTCTAGTAAATACTTCTTGTTTTAAGAATTTATTGACTAGAAACGAGACAAAAATATTGAGTAAGAAAAGCATCTTTTGCAGAGTAGAGCCATCAGCAGCCTCAGTGCTCTGTGCTTCCCTCACTGAAGACGTTTTACGCTAAAACATTTAAAAAGCTTGAGCGGGTGCGCTCTTACTTCTCTAAACACACACACAGACACTCTTACACACACAAACACATACACGCACACAGACAGGCACACACACACTTATACATATACACACGCACACAGACACATACATGCAGACACACACACACACACACACACACACACACACACACACAATTTCACTCACACACACAGACACACACATACACTCTCTCACACACACACACACACACACACACACACACACACACACACACACACACACACACACACACACACACACACACACACACACACACACACACACACACACACACACACACACACACACACACACAATTTCACTCACACACACAGACACATACATACACTCTCTCACACACACACACACACACACACACACACACACACACACACACACACACACACACACACACACTTTTACACACACTCACTCACTCACTCACTCACTCACTCACTCACTCACTCACTCACACACACAAACAGACAGACAGACCCACACGCTCGGTCACACACACATACAGTAAAGTCATTTATAATATTACTAAAAGATTATATTTGAAATAAATGCTGTTCTTTAGAACTTTCTATCCACCAAAGAATCTGGAAAGATGAAACATATCAGTTTCCACAAAATATCAGCACAGATAATAATCATAAATGTGTGTTGATCATAAATCCCCATGTGAGAGTATATATATATATTCACATAGAGAACAGATGACTTACACTGGAGTAATATTTCACTGCTTTACTGGAGTTATGATCAGATATATGAGCAGAAGAGACTCTCACAACCCCAAACGTTTTATATCCTTACACTGAACCCAATCCAAACCTAGAGATCAGAATATCAGGAACAATCCTGGTTTTCTTTCTTTCTGTCCCTCAGGAAAACTCTGCAGCTCTCTCGGCAGCTGAAGGATCAGGTGATGGAAGCTCAAGCGTGCTACAGTCTGGGAAACACACACACACTCCTGCAGGAATATGAGCGCGCCATCGACTATCACCTCAAACACCTGCTCATCGCTCAAGAGCTCAACGACAGGTGTGTGTGAGAGTGTGTGTGAGAGAGATAGTGTGTGTTTGTGTCTGAGTGTGTGTGTGTGTGTCTGTCTGTCTGTTTGAGTGTGTGTGTGTGTGAATGAATCCCTGAATGAATCAACTTAACGAATTGTTTGACTGAATGAGTCAATGACTCACTTGTTAAGACAACGATTTACTGCCACCTACTGGTGGTTTTTTATATCATTTAATTTTAACTGAGGGATGAAGCTTGAAAGCAGTTTTTGTTTTCGTGAAACATTGTCGTGATTGTAACAATTTATACTCGGACTGTTTATTTGATATGGGTGTCTGAATTGCAAAAGGCGCTTCATACTCAAGAAATATGCAGAACAAAGGGTCAGAGCCTGGTTGAGTTAGTTAGTAGTGTGTGTGGTAAGGGTCGGGACATTTCCCAAACACTGGAAGCACTTGACCAATCACAACACACCGCTCCAGTCGATCAATCAGAGCACAGTGTGCTTTTCAAAAGGCGGGGCTTCATAGAGACAGAAACTAAACAGCGTTACTGACAGACTGGGAAGAGAGGAGCCGCAACAATTGAGAATATGAGGAAATAATCGACATTCAAACAGGAAAACACATGGTTTTGATTGAAATGCATCATATCCAGTCAATGTAGACGCTAATTTAAACACATCCAAAGCTCAAATCAGATCTGATTCCGAAGGATGTACCTCCTGGGTGGCTCGCCAGAAAACAAAAACTTCCGGTACATCGGTCGCCGTTTTCCTTGTGCAGTGGAAAGAAAGCTGGCTTGAGAAATAACATGCTGTCTGTCTCTGGTAGGGTCGGGGAGGGCCGGGCCTGTTGGAGTCTGGGTAATGCTTACGTGTCTTTGGGAAACCACCGCCAGGCCCTGCACTACGCCCGGAAACATTTGGACATCTCCAGAGAGGTGAAGCCAAACTCCGATGTCCAGCAGCAGATCGTAATCTCCTCACGTTTAACTCAGACATTTGCTTTTGCTTGCTCTCAGATCGGGGACAGAAACGGAGAGCTGACGGCCAGGATGAATGTGGAAGAGCTGATGGAGGCTCTTGGGTTGAAGGAGGGCGATCTCTCTCCCTCTGACTCGGAGTTTAAAGTGCTGGGTAAACATCACCTTTTACACAGTATAAGCTACGACGGGGCAAGTTGTCACACTGGTCTTTTTGCAATGAGTAACTGACATTGATTTTAAAAGAATTCTTCGAGACCCGACGAGACCCACCCACTTTTTACGACCAATGATATTGGACCCACTCACTTTTATCGTCTCTAATTCAGAAACACATTATTAAACACATAGATGCTTTACTTCCACTTTTCTAATATTTTCTCTATTTTTGTTGAAAATAAATACCTTTCTGATCTGATATGTGATGGGAAAAGGGAGTAGAGCGAGTGTGGCAAAAGGCGGATTTGAACCTCTGATCGATTTGCGACAAAACTTGATGATATTCGTCTCATACCCCTACACTATAGCCACGGTTAATAACTCGCTGATTTACGTAATTTTGTCTGGCCCAATCAATCATTTAGTAAACAGCTGTATATTTGAATTGAATGTAAATATGGCATCTAACAATCTAACAAAAATTCTGAGAGAGGACCCACCCACTTTTTATTTGCTTCTGACGCCCATGCTTTAGTTTGAAACGTACTAAAAAAGAGCCATCTTCCACAACATTTATCTGTTTTATTTATGTGACAACTTGCCCCGGTCTCCTCCATACTTCAAATGATTTTATTTAAGGGGGATTTGTAGTGTTCATCAGGTTGTGATATGTTAGCTTTCAGTCTATAAATATATACACCAGTAATCTCTTTGTTGTTCGTCTCCCAGTGAGCTGAAGTATGTCTGTGTTCTATAAATTGATATTTCAAGATTTCTAATAAACTTGTACCTGTTCTCTCCAACAGGAGCCAGACCCAAGTTCAGCAAGAAGAACAGCTTGGAGAGTGTGGACCTCTGGAAATACAGCTCTGATAAGGTCACATGCTCGACCTCTGATTGGCTGGCCGAGACTTTGCCATGCAGGACGTGCACTTGAGTCAAAATCCTTTGAACTAAACGCCTGTCTGTGTCAAATAAACCCTGAGCCTAGAATCGTCATCGAAATGATGAGTGTCCTGCTCGGCAGAATCCTGGTCAGCGGTGCAGTGTGTGTTGTTTTGCCGTAACTGTGTGTGCACATGCAGAAGCAGAGTGTGTTGTTTTGCCACGGTGCAGTGTGTGTTGTTTTGCCACGGTGCAGTGTGTGTTGTTTTGCCGCGGTGCAGTGTGTGTTGTTTTGCTGTAACTGTGTGTGCTCGTGTGCTGCAGAATGGAGCCGCTCCTGAGCCGGAGGACGGTTCGAGGAGGGCGAGGAGCAGCAGGGGCAAAGGTTACGCAGACAGCCAGTCGTCCGATGAGAGACAGTGGCTGGACTCACCTGTGGACACTGATGACATCACTGTTCATGTCACACCTGCAGTGAGTGATTATCCCTCTGTCTCATCCATCCGTCCGTCCGTCTGTCTGTCTCTCTATCTGTCTATCTGTCTGTCCATCCATCCATCCATCCATCCATCCATCCATCCATCCATCCATCCATCCATCCATCCATCCATCCATCCATCCATCCATCCATCATTCCATCCATCCATCATTCCATCCATCCATCCATCCATCCATCCATCCATCCATCCATCCATCCATCCATCCATCCATCCATCCATCCATCCATCCATCCATCCATCCATCCGTTGTCTGTTGTCTATCTATCTATCTATCTATCTATCTATCTATCTATCTATCTATCTATCTATCTATCTATCTATCTATCTATCTATCTATCTATCTATCTATCTATCTGTCTGTCTGTCTGTCTGTCTGTCTGTCTGTCTGTCTGTCTGTCTGTCTGTCTGTCTGTCTGTCGGTCTCTCTCTCTCTCTCTCTCTCTCTCTCTCTCTCTCTCTCTCTCTCTCTCTCTCTCTCTCTCTCTCGCTGCTGAGGTGTTCTTAGAGTCTCTTGTCTATCAGTGTTTTATCGAGACGAATGTGTTTTTTGCTGACGGTCAGAGCAGAGCAAGCGGTCAGACGTGTCTCTCTACAGGCTTTAATCCAATCTGTGTTAAAGTGCTTCACTAAAGGCTTCAGTTGTGTTCCTCTGCTGATCAATACACACCATCTGAGCTGCTGTAATGCGTGTGTGTGTGTGTGTGTGTGGGACTTTCCCAGGGGACGAATCATATATGAAAATATGGCCGTGTGCATTATTTCCTGCACTGAGCACTGCTATGAGTTACAGCATATTGCACTGAGACATTATTTTGTAATATTATTCGGTGCTGTAATGCGAAGAACAAAAGAGTATTTATACATTGTAGTAGCATTTGCGGTGTTGATTAAAATGTCATATACTGTGTCAGACGACAGATTTAGACTACTATTAAGATCGTTTTATCTAATTAATTCAACCATTTGGTTTGATCCTAATTACAGGTGGCTCATATATTATGCAATTAGTTTTTAGTCCCTTAACACATTTACAATTTGGGTGATATGCAAAAATGGAACACAGTCCTTGACCTGCGACACACACACATTTGTTTTTGTGAAATGTGGGGACATTCCATAGGCGTAATGGTTTTTATACTGTACAAACCGTAATTTCTATCCCCTTACACTGCCCCTAAACCTACCCACACACACACACACACACACACACACACACACACACACACACACACACACACACACACACACACACACACACACACACACACACTGCCCCTAAACCTACCCATCACACACACACACACACACACACACACACACTGCCCCTAAACCTACCACACACACACACACACACACACACACACACACACACACACACACACTGCCCCTAAACCTACCCATCACACACACACACACACACACACACACACACACACACACACACACACACACACACACACACTGCCCCTAAACCTACCCATCACAGGAAACATTCTGCATTTTTACTTTCTCATAAAAACTCCTCCTGTGTGATTTATAAGCCTTTTGAAAAGTGGGGCCATGGGTAATGTCCTCATATTTCACCCTCTCCTGTAATACCTGTGTCATACCCATGGCATTATACACATTTGTGTCCTCATATGTCACAAAAAAATGCCCCCACACACACAAACACACACACACAAGCGTTTTAGGGTTTATTCGCTTGACCAAAGGCCATAACACTGGGGTCAGGGGTTTCTATGGAAACAGTGATGATGTGATTTGGACAAAGACCTTTCACGATCCATTCGCTCTCCCTCTCTCTCGCTCTGTATCTCGCCCTCAGTCTAAGTGAATTATTGAAGTAAACACACACACACACTCGCGCGCAGTAAAGAGAAAGGTGTAGGACAGAGCGGACACTGAGGGATATGATGGACAGCAGGATGAGCGACGATGCCGAATAATGTGAGACTTTACTGTGCATGACTTTGTGTTTGACTATATTTGTATGCATCTGTGTGTGTTCAGTTATCTGAGAGTGTGTAATAGTTAACGATCCTGAATCCGCCTCCTCCCCCCGAGCAACCCATAATCACAGCCAAACTAATGAGTTGTTTTCCCATGGACAGAAAGAGAGGATCTAGCTGTGGATTAATGAAGTATTGGCTTTATGTTGCGTTGCGCTGTCGGGACACTTGAGTTTGGGTGTGAGTGTTGATCTTTCTCATTATAGGGGATTGAAAGTCTATGAATGCTGTTAATGTGGAGACTCACTGCAAAAAAGGCTTTTCTTGCTTAGTATTTTTGTCTTGTTTCTAGTCTAAATATCGAACAGCTATTATAGTATATTATATTAACTTAGCTCTGCTCTAGGACAGATTTGATATATACGGCTGGTGTTGTTGAGCAGGGCTGGGTTCGTTTTACACTGTTCTTGACCGTCTGTCCTCTAATGGATCCCGATCACTGAAATGAGAAACAACTTAACATAAAATAACATGATGTGTGTCGAAAGGTAAAGCATTCTGATCAGTATCAGTGAACCACCATTTGTGGGCATTATGAGTTGTTTGGTTTCTGTACCATGTGCAGATTCCTGCTGCGTGTGTGTGTGTGTGTGTGTGTGTGTGTGTGTGTGTGTGTGTGTGTGTGTGTGTGTGAGAGAGAGTGAGAAAGGTCACTGTGATACACATAGTGGTCGAGACTGAGATAAAAGCTCACATGAGCGTTCTCTAATGTCAGGGTAGATAACAGCAGCACACTGCTACGTCCCAGTTCGCCTACTTATACTTATGTCTTTGTGAAGGAAACAAAAGTAGATACTTTTAAGTGTGTAGCAAACCAGTAGGCAAGCTTTGGGACACACTACTTCCTCATAATGGCGCCATTGTCACAATATTCTACAAATATAGTATCTCACAAAACATGTAAAACAAACATAATGTCACAAGCTAAATTTTCATTACTGTAATGTGACTTTTTTTTTTATACACACTATATTGCCAAAAGTATTGGGCCGCCCCTCCAGATCCCTGAGTTCAGGTGTTCAGTCTCTTCATGGCCACAGGTGTATAACTCCAGCTCTCGGCCTGCAGACGCTTCTACACACATTAGTGAAAGAATGGGTCGCTCTCAGGAGCTCAGTGAACTCAAGCGTGGGGCCGTGATAGGCTGACACCTGTGCAATAAGGCCATTCCTGACATTTCCTCACTACTAAATATTCCACGCTCAACTGTTAGTGGGATTATAACAAAGTGGAAGCCATTGGGAACAACAGCAACTCATCCACGAAGTGTTAAATCCCAGAGCGGGGTCAGCGCATGCTGAGGGTCACAGTGCGCAGAAGTCTCCAACTTTCTGCAGAGTCAACAGCTCCAGACCTCCAGACTCCTGTGGCCTTCAGATGAGCTCAAGAACAGCGGAGAGAGCTTCATGGAATGGGTTTCCATGGCCGAGCAGCTCATCCAAGCCTTACATCACCAAGAGCAATGCAAAGCGTGAGATGCAGTGGAGTAAAGCGGCCGCCACTGGACTCTAGAGCAGTGAGATGTGTTCTCTGAGCGACCAATCACGCTTCAGTCTGACAATCCCATGGACGAGTCTGGGTTTGGCCGTCGCCAGGAGAACGGGACTTGCCTGAATGCATTGTGCCAAGTGTAATGTTTGGTGGAGGGGGGATTATGGGGTGGGGTTGTTTTTCAGGGATTGGCCTCTTAGTCCCCCTGAAAGGAACTCTTAATGCTTGACGGAGACATTTTGGACAATTTCATGCTCCCAACTTTGTGGGATCAGTTTGGGGACGGCCCCTTCCTGTCCCAGCATGACTGCGCTCCAGTGCACAAAGCGTCGCTCCATAAAGACATGGATGAGGAGTTTGGTGTGGAGGAACTGGACTGGCCTGCACAGAGTCCTGAGCTCAACCCGATAGAACAGCTTTGGGATGAATTAGAGCGGAGACTGAGAGCCAGGCCTTCTCGTCCAACATCAGTGCCTGACCTCACAAATGAGCTTCTAGAAGAATGGGCAAAAATCCCCATAAACACACTCCTAAACCTTGAGGAAAGCCTTCCCAGAAGAGCTGGAGCTGTTAGAGAGGGTGTGCCGACTCCATATTAAACCCTACGGATTAACAATGGGATGGCATTAAAGCTCATGTTTTGGCAATTTAGTGTATTTATTTTCCTCTGGGGTCCATATGTGCTGATGTTTTGTTTTCTTCTTCTTTTGATATCCATATGCTGCATTTGGCTTGTACTAAAATGTGATTTAGGCTCGTTCTGTTTCAAAGGTTGTATGAGCGATGATGAATATAAAATAACAATAGTTTGATTATCTGTGATTTGTTGCACACTGATGCGATCGTCCTCATTGGTCTGATTGAGTATCATTGGCTGTTTTAATGGTGATGATGATGTGGTGTGTTTTTTTTGCAGAAGCTGGGCCGCGACCCGTCAGATGAAGATTGTTTCTTTGACCTGTTGAGTAAGTTTCAGAGCAGCCGTATGGATGACCAGCGCTGTCAGCTGGACGAGTCGGCCAATGGGGAGGAGGAGGGTGGAGCAGACGAAAACCTGAACGACATGATTGGTCAGTCAAGATTATAACAGATGCTTCTTAAAGTGCCCTATGTGCACGGTTATATTGCGGTATATCTAAATCTCAAATTGCACGACTTCAGCTTGTCCAAAATGCTGCTGCCAGATTTCTCTTAAAGCGTCGTAAATATGAACATGTCACTCCTATTCTTAGATCACTTCATTGGCTGCCGATTTGTCAGAGAATAGATTTTAAAATTCTCCTCTTCGTCTATAAATCCCTTCATAACAAGGCGCCTGTCTATCTATCAGAACTCCTTCACTCCTATACTCCTTCCAGAAGACTCCGTTCTTGTGATCATGCTTTGCTGGTCGTTCCACGCGCTAGACTGAAGCGTAGAGGTGAGTGTGCATTTGCGGTAGCAGAGCCACGACTCCGGAATACCCTGCCATTAGAGATCAGGCTGGCCCCTACCCTGTCTATTTTTAAGTCACTGTTAAAAACTTTTCTATTTTCTTTAGCGTACTGATTACCCTGATGTGTTTGACTTTTAAAAGTTGTGCTTTTTATTTTTTACTCTGTTCTGGTTTTATTTGTATGTATGTATGCTATTCTTGACCTTCTGTAAAGCACTTTGGTCAGCCTGGGGGCTGTGGGAAATGTGCTATATAAATAAAATTGAACTTGAACTTGAACATGTGCTATTTTAAAGGGTTACTTCTCCGCTTTTTCATATTAATGTTATTCCCTTAACTAAGCCGAGTTGACACACACCTCTCTCGTCTCAGTGTGTGCTCTTAATCTCTCTGACGCGCGGTGACGATCTGATAGCATTTAGCTTAGCCCACTAAGCCCAGTTCATTCACTATGGTACCGAACAGAGATCAAGTTAGAAGCCACCAAACTCCTCCACGTTTTCCCTGTTTAAATACAGTTACACCAATAGCTGAACGATCAAGTATGGTGACATCAAATAAAACGTGGAGCTTTTCTAAGCGGATTAAAAATTTTCTAAGCGGATTTCTAAGTACTTCGACTTGGCGCAGTAAAAAGTCCCGGCTGAAAAATCATTTTCTGTCAGTAGGGGGAGGGACTTTTTACTGCGCCGAGTCGAAGTGCTCCCAGAAGTGCTATTCCGCCATACATTATAGTTCTCCTTTTTAATCCGCTTAGAAAAGCACCACGTTTTATTTTATGTCATCATACTTGATCGTTCGAACCGTTATGAATCAGTGAATCGATTCATGAATCACGTGACTTTGGCGATCTGAATCATGAATCGATTCACTGACTCATAACGGTTTGAATCTTTGTTCTGAAATCGGCCATCACTATATAAGTCGTTATTTAGTGTTTTTTGCGCACTAACTCTATTCTGGCCTCTTCATCAATGA
The DNA here is from genome assembly GCF_024679245.1 of Pseudorasbora parva. NCBI lineage: Eukaryota > Metazoa > Chordata > Actinopteri > Cypriniformes > Gobionidae > Pseudorasbora > Pseudorasbora parva. The sequence goes on from NC_090174.1 coordinate 1,685,520, forward strand.
TTGTAGATCCGCTGTAGTGAGATGGGCTTTGTAACGACGTCTTTAGTGCCTTTATGGGTCTTGAGAGAGGAAATGACATTGGTGTCAATGAAGGCCTTTCTGAGCCATCGGATTTCAACACTAATATCTTCATCTGTGTGTGAGGATGAGCGGAGGTCTGACGGCTGGCCAACCACAGGAGGAATTAATGAGAGAGTTTACATTTCTGAGTGAACTAACCCTTTAATGCATGCGTGTATGATTCACTGATTCATAGCAGTTCAAAGCTTTGTTTTGAAATCGGCCATCACTATATAAGTCACAAAAACTCT